>NW_017617875.1:132500-272500 GCF_001879475.1 Ipomoea nil | reverse complement strand
ATTATTTTAAGTAACAAGAGTATACTATAATCAAATGAAGGAAATCTCTATGTTTAATTACCATAATAAGATTAAAGTGTTAAATACAGGTTGGTAATATTGACGTAATATGTACATTTTTAATTTTTCCTTTAATTAGGGACGCGTACGTAATATGTGTATGTTTATTTTTCTTTAATTACCCACTGTAATATGTGTATGTTTAATTTAATTTCTTATACAGGCAGAAAATTTTATCATTAATTCCAATAAAAATGAGGTCGTTTTATTATGATTACAATATGATAATTAAAGATTATATATTATTCTTAATTAATAGTATACTAATTATGACGTCCATGTAATTTGAATAATTATGGTAATTAAAGAATATATATATATATATATATATATATATATATATATATATATATATATATATAGGGTCAGGTTCCTGTGAGGTCAGGTCTTCCCGTGCGGTCAGTGCGGCATACACCATTAGGTATGCATAAATGCACCACACAGTGTTCGTAAATACACCATTATGTGTTGTGTATTTTTTTGTGTGGTGTATTTTTTGTCATTTCATTCTGGTGTAGTTTCGAACACTGTATGATGCATTTATGCATACCTAATGATGTATGCCGCACTGACCGTACGAAAAAACATGGCCTCACAGGAACCAATATATATATATATATATATATATATATATATATATATATATATATATATATATATATATATATATATTACAACAAGTATGAAAAATAGTTTAATAAAAGTGTAATGTGTGAATTAATTTCTTAATTATCATAATTATTAAAATTTTATTCAAAAGTAACAATTAGCATATATGTGTAATACTCCGTGAATTGGAACAACTTGTATAATTGTATAGACGTAATAATCCGTGAATTAGCATAATACTAGTAATCTGTAAATTGGAATAATTATCATAAGTTTTTAAATCTCCTTTACTTATGGACGTAATATGTGTATTATCAATTTCTTTAACTGATTAGATAAAATTTATATTACAGAAAGTATTAATTCCTTAATTGCAATAATTTTTAAGATTTTATTCAAAAACAAAAGTAATCAATGGAAGTGCACGGGTGGTTGGACTTCCATGTGGAAGGTTGTGAGTTCGAGCCTCAGTGGAGGCATTATTAGCTCTTTGTGTTTCAGTAGGTTGAGAAAGTATATGAACAGATACTACAATGTAATAGAGTTAGTAGCATTCAAAAAAAAAAAATGGAAGTGCACGAGTAATTGATATTTTTTGAAGTAAAAAAAAAAATATAACATCTTCGTGAGAAGGGATTCTCTATGTTTAATTACCATAATAAATTTAGATGTTAAATATGGTTGGTAATTACCACGAGTTATTTAGATGGTAAATAGTATATGGTAATTACCTATATAGATTACCATAATAAACAGATTAAAATATATGGATCAATATTATAAAAAAAGGAGGAAACATTTTAGGTAAGATATATTAGAAAAAGTATCAATTAATTAAAATATGATAAGAAATTTATATGGCCCTTAGGGTTGGGGTTCAGCCTTTTGGAAGAATGATAAGAAATTTATATTAGAGAAATTATATTAGGAAATTGATTAGCTACTATCAATCCTGCTAATTTTTCCTAATTCTATATTTGTAATTACTGGTATAAACAATTTAATATAAAAATTTAATTAGGAACTTATATTATGAGTTTTGGGTTATTATTATTATTATTATTATTATTATTATTATTATTATTATTATTATTATTATTATTATTATTATTATTATTATTATTATTATTATTATTATTATTATTATTATTATTATATTAAGAAAATTAAATTAAGAAATTATATTAAGAGTTTGGGATTATTATTAGAGGAAATTTCAATTTTGGTCATATGACTATAGGAGTCTTGTTAATTTCAGTCCTTGACTTTTAAAAGTATCAATTTAGTACCTTAACTATGCAATTTTTGTCAATTTTGGTCACCCCGGTCAAATTGCCGGCCAAATTTTGCCAAAAAATTTTAATTGTTAAAATAATGAGGGTATTCTGGTCATTTCACGTCTCTTTTCTTCTTCCTAGGTGTGTCTATCACTTCCTCTCCCGTTTCTAGCGAATGCAATGAACTAAGATGATGCGAAAAGGAGGCTTGATGATATTAAAGATAGGGTTTACAGGGAGAAAGAACGTCGGAAACAGGAGAGAAAGGGATGGACTCGCCGGAGAAGAAGAAAAGAGGCTTGAAATGACCAAAATACCCTCATTATTTTAACTATTACAATTTTTCGGCGAAATTTGGCCGGAGTGACCAAAATTGACAAAAATTGCATAGTTATGGTACTAAATTGACACTTTTGAAAGTCAGGGGCTGAAATTAACAAGACCCCTATAGTCATATGACCAAAATTGAAATTTCCTCTTATTATTATTACGTATTATACTATTATTATTATTATTATCATATCATCATCATCATCATCATCATCATCATCATCATCATCATCATCATCATCATCATCATCATCATCATCATCATCATCATCATCATCATCATCATCATCATTCTTTATCATCATCATTCATCATCATCATCATCATCATCATCATCATCATCATCAATCATCATCATCATCATCATCATCATCATCATCATCATCATCATCATCATCATCATCATCATCATCATCATCATCATCATCATCATCATCATCATCATCATCATCATTCATCATCATCATCATCATCATCATCATCATCATCATCATCATCATCATCATCATCATCATCATCATCATCATCATCATCATCATCATCATCATCATCATCATCATCATCATCATCATCATCATCATCATCATCATCATCATCATCATCATCATCATCATCATCATCATCATCATCATCATCATCATCATCATCATCATCATCATCATCATCATCATCATCATCATCATCATCATCATCATCATCATCATCATCATCATCATCATCATCATCATCATCATCATCATCATCATCATCATCATCATCATCATCATCATCATCAATCATCATCATCATCATCATCATCAATCATCATCATCATCATCATCATCATCATCATCATCATCATCATCATCATCATCATCATCATCATCATCATCATCATCATCATCATCATATCATCATCATCATCATCAATCATCATCATCATCATCATCATCATCATCATCATCATCATCATCATCATCATCATCATCATCATCATCATCATCATCATCATCATCATCATCATCATCATCATATCATCATCATCATCATCATCATCAATCATCATCATCATCATCATCATCATCATCATCATCATCATCATCATCCATCATCATCATCATCATCATCATCATCATCATCATCATCATCATCATCATCATCATCATCATCATCATCAATCATCATCATCATCATCATCATCATCATCATCATCATCATCAATCATCATCATCATCATCATCATCATCATCATCATCATCATCATCATCATCATCATCTCATCTATCATCATCATCATCATCATCATCATCATCATCATCATCATCATCATCATCATCATCATCATCATCATCATCAATCATCATCATCATCATCATCATCATCATCATCATCATCATCATCATCATCATCATCTTAACATCAAAATAGATTTTAAATCAAGGCTACAAAAATGTAATACTATTCTTACCGAATTGATCCCTCGACTATTGTGAAATTATCAATTTGGTCCTCAACAGTTTTTCATGTCCAATTAAGTCATTGATTTTGAAAATGTTAACCAATTTGATCCTACGTTTATTTTGCCGTTAGACATCCGTTAACTCGAGATTAAATTGGTAAATTTTCTTCTTCTTTTTTTTTTTTTTGGGAAGAAGGAAGGGGGGGTTACCCAACTAACGCTAATGTAAATTGGTAAATTTTCTTTAATACTTGTTATTCTATGCAATCACATACTCTCTTTGGGTTAGCTCTCAAACACTCAATGCACTTGTGTTTAACCTCTCTCTACCCAAATCCTCTCTAGCCCCTCCTTGATGAGATGAATACTCACTTTTCATTCCCACTAGAAACCAACTTTTGGCCTTCATCAACGGAAAATATTGGCTTTTTTAAAGGTTTTGAATTTAAATTTTGTGAATGCATGAACCTATATTTTGGCCCTGTTTGGTAAAAAAATTGGCCTATAGGTCAATTTTGGCTTATTTGACCGCTATTAATTGTTTGATTTAGTTAAAATATCAATATAAATGTTTGGTTAATTAGCTTTTTGCAACTCCAAAAGGCTAAAATTCAAAAAGTTACTACAATCAACTTTTTCAATTAGCTTTTTGATAAAAAAAATTATACCAAACAGCTATCAGCTAATTTACCAAACCCTTTTCTACAATTCGCTAATGTTATCAACTATTTATATCCTCTAATTAACACAATCAGCTAACATCCATTTTACCAAACAAGACCTTTATATAACCAAAATTCAAGTTCGAAAGGAATTATGATATTTAAAAAAAAAAAAAAATGCAAGCCATTCCAATATATATAACTTTGGGGTCGGGGCGGCAAAGTTTACAATATTAAAGTGTATAATATATGTTGAGAGATAATGGTGGACCAACTGGTATCAGCATTGCATGAACTGCTCCACAAAGGCACAAAAAATGCCAGTAAAGAACAAAAAGAGAAAATATGAAGCCAACACCTATCCCTCTAGTAAATGCCAAAAACTCTGATCCATCTTCAATTCCGCCCATCTTAACGGTGAAACAAACCCACATTTTTGCAGTAACCTTTCTCAAGGTTGATGATTAGTATTTGTACACAAAGAAGTGATACAAAATTAATTAGCAAATTCTAATTAATTCCAAAAGGAAAAAAGACAATCATTTGTGGGTTTTAATTTTCTGAGAGAGTGTACAAATTAAAGGAGAGTTTTATTTATTTGTGGGGAAGACAAAATTTACAGATAGATGCATCCAAGAAAAAACAAAAAGGGGGATGAAAGAGCAATTGCCACAAGCCTTGTGAGCACCTGTTTTAAATTATATTCTTCCTGTAATTAAAAAATGCAACATTTTCCCAAGGAATATTTATAGAAAAGAAAAAATAAATAAAAAGAAGATGAGAGATTTATCATATATATCACAACATGCAAAAGCCCGCTGTAGCGTTGAAGATGAAGTAATATATATAACTTAAGTACTATATATCTAACAAGCCTGCAAGCCAAATGATTTTCTACAGTGGATAATTGCTTCAGTAATGGAAGTTTGAGCATCTGGTGATGAATGGTATGCAGTAGTGTAGTGCAAGGGAGATTCTTGTGGTGTATTGCTACAGCTTTTGGTTTTTCTGGGATCATCAGAATCAGAAGAAGAAGCTTTACAATTGATCTGAACCTCCATGGCCTTTCTGTTCAGATCATCAACTTTGGCACAATTCTTTCTTGATCTTGATGAGCCCCCTAACCTTTTGCAGAACCCAAACCACTTTCCCAGGATTCTGGTTCCTAGTAGTTTCTTCCATTTCTGGCTGATATAATCTTGAGGCTCCTTCTTGCCCCTCACAGAAACCCAGAAATTATTAGCAGGCGTCGCAGGTGCTGAAACTGCTTGTTCCACCGGGGGCTTTGGACGGTGGAGATACACGGGTATCATGTGCCCGTCTGAGAAAATTTCATCGGCGTCTACTAGCAGACCAGACTCTGATGAAGCATTAATATCAAACCTGAAATTCTTGGCTTCATCTGCTTCTGAGAATCTCATGGAATGAACCACCGAAAAGGCTATGTCTTGGTCTTGATGTTTGGATTCGGAATCTGAGAGGCTATCGAGAGAAGGTGGTCTCGCGTTCAACAACCAGCTATAGGAGAAGCTTTCTATGGCAAGAGGATGAGTTGCTTCCATGGCGAATATGCAGATCGAGAGAGAAAGAGAGAGAGAGAGTATTGTATATTTGTATTAGACACCAAGGAGAAATACTTTTATAGAGTTGCAGAAAAAAATTACCCCCGGTATTATATTATATTTCTCAATATAACACTCATATTAGCTTCCTTTTATAATTCATTCCATTTATTAACCAATACTTAATTACCTTATAGAGTTAATTTCATTTTTTGTCTTACATTCATTCCTTTTCTTTTAAAACTTTCCCGTTTGGTCTTATTATTATCGTTGAATGACCATTTTTTATTCTCAATCATCAAAGTTAATTATTTAATTGATTTTAAATACATATGGTATTTTGATTTATTCAAAAGTGTCGAGTCCTTTTCATTTTTTGGACATAAATTTTTATGTGTTATTCCACTAGTAGTCCTTTTTTTTCTTTTTCAAAACATCTCTGTTTGTCTTAACATTATTGTGGTATGATTATTTTTTGCCCTCCGTCAACAAATATGTTTAAATGACATTAGTAATTACTCAAAATTCCATATTGAGAAGTGAGAAATTTAAAGAGAAAGTATAAATTCAAAAAAAAAAAAAAAGAAAAAAAAAAGAGAAAATGACACCTTTTTTTTGTTTTGTTTTGTTTTTTTTTTTTTTTTTCTGAATTATATGTTTATAGCACATTATTCTATTAAATTATTCGAATATTCATATTAGCCCCCAATTGTTCTAAAAGTAGTGGATTTCCCCCTAATATATTAAATGAACATTTCTACCCTTAAAATAAACATTTTATTTATTTTTCTTCTCTAACAAATTATTGCTTATACATAGGGATGACCACGGTTCGATTCGAACTAAACCAGACACTATCAATCGAATTGAAAGTTTCCGATTATGATTCAGAACCTGAACTCAATATTTGGATTTCAGTTTATTAATATCATGAACCGAAAAACTAGATCCTAAACCGTGAACCAACTGTTTGAATCAGAACAACTAATAGCATTAGCTTAAAATTAGAACCAGATCTAATTTGAACTGCTGGTTTAAACTTTCTTTTAAAATAATCTAAAGGAAAAATGACACTTTTCCCCCTGAGTTATATACTTATAGCATTTTTTACCCCTGAATTATTCATGTAAGCACATTAGCCTCCTCAATTATTCTAAAAGTGGCGGTTTTCCCCCCTGATATATTAAATTGACATTCCTACCCTTAAAGTAAACATTTTATTTATTTTTCTTCTCCAACAAATTATCGCGTGTACGTAGGGATGACCACGGTTCGGTTCGAATTGAACCGGACACTATAGCAATTGAATTGAAAGTTTTCGATTATGATTCAGATCATAACCCAATATTTGGATTTCAGTTTATTAAAATTATTAATCGAAGAAAATGGATCCTGAACCGTAAACTGGCGGTTCCTGATCCGGTTCACGATTTTGAAGCGTCTTTATTTTAAAATTTTATTTTTTATTTTAAAATAGTCTAAATTCAATAATAAATGTATTTTATTTTTTCTTCAGTTTGGAACATGAATCGGCCGTTCCGATTCACGATTTTAATAAACTCTAAATATCGATTTTCGCTTCTAAATTGTAATTGGAATATTTCGGTTTGGTTGCTATAATATCTGTTCGGTTTGAACCAAATTGTAGTCAGAATTTGTTGGAGAAGAAAAGTAAATGAAATATTTATTTTAAGGGTAATATGTCCATGTAACATTTCAGGGAGAAAACAGTCACTTGAATAATTCAGGGGAAAAAAGTGCTATAAGTATATAACTTAGGGGAAAAAAGTGCTATTGTCCCATAATCTAAATTAAACAATTAATATATTTTATTTTTTCAGCTCGGAACATGAACTGGCCATTCCAGTTCGCGATTTTAATAAACTCTAAATATCAGATTTTGGTTCTAAATTGTAATCAGAACCTTTCGGTTGGTTTCTATAGTGTCTGTTTGGTTTGAATCAAACCATGATAATAATTTTTTTGAGAAGAAAAATAAATGAAATATTTATTTTAAGGGTAATATGTCCATTTAACATATCAGGGGGGAAACTGTGACTTAATAATTGAGAAAGAAATAGTGATACAAGTATATAACTCAAGAAAAAAAAAATGTTATTTTCCCTTTAAAAATAAATATGAAAAGAATAAACATAAAAAGGTGATGGATGGGCACACGTGAGAATGTTGAACATTGACCTCAATTTATTGGCATTTTAAAAGACAAAATGAAGATAAAAATATTTTATCTTGGGTGCATGCTCCATTGTCCATTCATATCAAACAACCAAATCGGTCAATTTTGGTATTCTTTATTTTTTAGTGGTGGTATTTTAAAACTTGTTTTGGTTTTTAGGTTTTTAATTTAATAATAACTAAAGGTATCACCGCCAATCTAACCTACAACACCAATCATCATAATCAAATAATACTTCTTACATCATCATTTATTTTGCTAGTGATTGCAAAAATCTTGCCACATTTTTCTCATTAAATTATCTCTAAATTTTCATCCGTTAACTTTTTTTTTTTGAGTACTATTGGCTCTGTTAAAATATAGTATCTATCTATATACACTTTCTTAACGTAACATATTAAAGCACAACCACAAAAAGTCAATGCCCTATAATCTTTCATTTAGGAGAGCAATTATTATGCCCCTTGACCACAAGGTAATTAATCCTGGGTGAGTATTCAGGGTGAGTATTCATAAGTAACAAATAAACATTACAAAAATTTGTAAACTTTACATAATGTCAGTGACGAAGTGACCATTTGAAGTAAAAGTAGGTGATCAAAATAGTAATTTTTTTTAATGAAGAAATGATTATAAAAATTATTTTTAAACTAAAGCTTTTTTCAATTTGGGGTTGTAAAAATAAACGCATAATCTTTATAGATTGGAGTCATTTTACCTGCCTCTACTACCACACAAAAATAATTTTTTTTTCATCTAATGTGATGATAGAATATAATAATATATGGTATATTATAATCAATTAATTAACATATAAATACATACTCATATGATGAAACTTGTGGAAATTTAGCAAAACTGTCAATATATAGTCAGAAAGGTTTGGCCACTAGAAGCATACAAAATCATGACATTATCTTATTTTAAAGTTAATTCCGGAGCCGTAACTATTATTCAATTCTAATTTTAAAGTCATCAAATTTAATCATGTAGTATTAAATTATTTTCAATTAAACTCAATGTTAAGGATTCACGCAGGGAAAATCTAATAATGGATACAATTTGAAATGATTCAATTGTTAAACATGTATATGTCCTATAAGAGTCAACATTTATTGTTTTGGGTATTAATTTCTTATTAAATAAATATAATAAATAGATATTTTATTTATTTTATTTTTGATATAGTTAATATTTGATATTATTCCGTACAATTTTTTTAATTCTTCATTCTTAAGAGTTAAGAATATGAGTGACGAAAAATTAATAAATGAAGTATTTTCTAATGATTTTATGTTTAAACAAATAGTTGTCCGTCTGGGTGGGCAACATTGAGGAGCCTTTAACGACTCTTCAATTAGGTTATTTAAAAAAAAAAATATAATCAAGGGCGTTTTGGAGAAAATTTAATTTTTCCCAAAACGCCAACTGTAAACGCTGCACTTTGCAGCGTTTGCACAACGGTTTGGAACAAACCGTTGCTTAACCAAACAACTTTTTTGACGATTTGACATGGTCTAACTGCCAAAAACAACGGATCCGCTGTTAACCAAACATGGCCATTGTATATACTCTAATTATACACCTTTTTGTTTACTCAGAGCAGTTAAAGGTTGGATTGACCTGCAATAGAAAGCATATATATATATATATATATATATATATATATATATATATATATATATATATATATATTTCGTTTTGTTAGCAATAAATCGGAACTGGAGCTTTGCTGGAAGGCCTTACTGCAAATATTGGAATAAATAATGAACACAAAAATATAATATAGCCATTATTTTAATTTGTATTGCAGGTTTGAAAGCCTTTAGCTCGTGAAGAACGAAGAACAATAAGAACAGTAAGAAGACAATGAAGAACAGAGAAAAGGATTCTTATTATTTTAGTTCAAGTTCTCTGTACAGCATTACATCATATATATAACAGCTATTCTAGAATCATACCATAAATATCAAGCTGTTACAAATCAAATCATTAATGCTAGAATAATGTCCATAATTAGATTTTACAACACTCCCCCTTGGACATTATTTGCCATAATCATGCCTCGTTAAAAACTCGCTAGAAAAACCCTGTGGGAAAAACCTAGTCGAGAAAAGAGTACATGATGTGTGGATAATCATGTGTTGCATTAGTTGTCTCATTAAAAACCTTACACTAAGAAAAACCCAGTGGGAAAAAATAACTTAGTTAAGGGAAAAAGAGTACAACTATAACCTTTTGGGTTTAATCTTCAGGATTCGCAAGAGTTGTTGGTCTTCTAGACCGATAATTTATGTGCACCGAGATGTTGTTGCTCCCCCTGAAGACAATAACCTTTCTAACCTACGCATACCGATTTTGTAAACATATTTCTCAAAGGTAGAAGTAGGTAAGGACTTAGTAAATAAATCTGCTAGATTTTCGCTTGATTGAACCTTTTGAACTTGTATGTCACCACTCTTCGGGAGCTCATGTGGATAAAAGAACTTTGGTGCAATATGTTTAGTGAGATTACCTTTAACATATCCGTTACTCATTTGTGCAACACATGCTGCATTGTCCTCATAAAGGACAGTGGGGGTCTTTCTAATACTCATTATTCCACACGAGTCTTGAATATTATGTATTAGTGACCTCAACCATACAGATTCTTTTGAGGCCTCGTATAAAGCAATGATTTCAGAGTGGTTAGATGAGGTAGCTACTAGTGTCTGTTTAACTGATTTCCATGAGATAGCAGTACCTCCAGATAGGAATACAAATCCAGTCTAAGATCTAGCATTATGCGGATCAGACATAAAACCAGCATCCGCATATCCCACTAATGTGGTGTCTTGGTTTCTTTTAAATAGAAGTTCAAGATCCTTTGTACCTTGTAAATATCTGAGGATATGTTTTATGCCATTCCAATGCCTTCTGGTTGGAGCAGCACTAAAACGAGCTAGCATGTTTACTGAAAAGGCAATATCAAGTCTAGTGTTATTGGCAAGATATAAAAGTGCTCCAATGGCACTTAAGTAGGGAACTTCTGGTCCTAGAATATCCTCATTATCCTCTTTAGGTCTGTACGGGTCCTTATCAACTTCAAGTGATCGGACTACCATTGGAGTACTAAGTGGATGTGACTTATCCATGTAGAATCTCTCCAATAATTTGTTTGTGTATTTGGATTGGTGTATGAATATTCCTTCAGGGAGGTGCTCGATCTGCAGGCCGAGACAAAACTTGGTTTTTCCCAAGTCTTTCATTTCGAATTCCTCCTTTAAACATAAGCATGCCCTCTTGACATCTTTGCATGTCCCTATGATGTTTATATCATCTACATAAATGGATATAATACAAAATCCATCAGATGATTTCTTAGTGAAGATGCAAGGACTGATATCGTTATTCTTATATCCTTGTTTTAAGAGGAATTCACTCAATCTATAAAACCACATTCTTCCTGATTGTTTTAAGCCATATAATGACTTTTGTAATTTTACGCTGAACATATTTTGATTTGTTTTTCCTTTACATAAAGGATTTTGGATGCCCTCGGGTATTTTCATATATATGTCAGCATCTAATGACCCATATAAATATGCGGTCACGACATCCATTAACTGCATTTCTAAATTCATTTTTACTGCCAGCGATATTAGATAACGGAACGATGTGCCATCTAAGACAGGAGAGTAAGTTTGTTCAAAATCTATTCCAGGTCTCTGTGAGAACCCTTGAGCTACCAGTCTCGCTTTGTATCTGACCACCTCATTTTGTTCATTCCTCTTTCGTACAAATACCCATTTGGATCCTACTGGGATCACGCCTTTAGGGGTAAGTACAGGAGGACTAAACACTTTTCTTTTATTTAGCGAGTTGAGCTCAGCCTCAATTTCTTCTTTCCATTTCAACCAATCGGAGCGCTTCCGGCACTCTACTATAGTTTTTGGTTCTGGATCCAGATTATTGAAAGAAATGTGAAGAGCAATTGTAGAGGCGAATTGGTCGTCGACGACTGTTACATTTCTATTAAGATTTTCTCCTGTTTCGAAAGAGTTTATGGCAGATTCTATATTTACTTCAACCAAGTCTTTCTCATTTGCTATCATATCTTGGTGAAGGTGTTCCGTATTCGCAGTGTTAGATTTATTTGTAGCACGTGCATTTACACTGGGTATTTCGTCTTCAGGACAATTTTGGAGTAACTGTGATTGTTTATTGTTTTTATTTTTCCGCGGATTTACATCTTTTGCACCAACTGGTCTTCCACGCTTTTGACGTTGGATAGTGTCGGTGTTAGTATTTGGTCCTTTGGGGACAATTATTCTTGATGGAGCATTTTCTGCAGGAATATAGGACCTAGTTACTCCTTTATAATCAGTAAACGCATCTGGCAGATTATTTGCTAGTTTTTGCAAATTTATTATTTTCTGAACTTCAAGTTCAGTTTGATTAGTACGTGGGTCAAGGTATTGAAGATCTTTTTCATCCCATGAAAATTTCTGGCATTTTTCCAAAGCTGGGCTTTTCTCTCCCCCTAATGCCGGGAAATGATCTTCATCAAACATGCAGTCAGCAAATCTTGCAGTAAACTGATATGCTGTCATGGGCTCAAGGTATTTAATTATAGATGGCGATTCATACCCAATGTAAATACCTAACCTACGATGTGGGCCCATCGAAGTACGATGTGGAGGTGGTATAGGTACGTAAACCGCACAACCAAAGACACGCAAATGAGAAATGTCTGGCTCATTACCACGTACAAGCTGTATAGGGGAGTAATCATGATATGCAGTTGGCCGGATTTGTAACAATTTAGCAGCATGCAATACTGCGTGTCCCCAACAAGTGACTGGTAGACTGGACCGTTGCAGTAATGGTCTAGCTATTAGCTTAATTCTTTTGATAAGGGATTCAGCTAAACCATTCTGGGTGTGGACATATGGTACAGGATGTTCCACCTTAATCCCCATGGCCATACAATAATCATCAAAAGCTGACGAGGTAAATTCACCAGCATTATCCATTCGTATGTTTTTAACAGGATAATCGGGTAATTGGGCATTCAACCTAATGATTTGGCTCATAAATTTTGCGAATGCCATATTTCGAGTGGACAACAAGCACACATGTGTCCATCGGGTGGAAGCATCAATAAGAACCATGAAATATCGAAATGGTCCGGATGAAGGATGAATTGGTCCACAAATATCACCATGTAACCTCTGCAGGAAGACAGGTGACTCAAAACCAATCTTAGGACGTGAGGGCCGAACAACAAGTTTTCCCTTTGCACAGGGAACACAAGTGTACTCTTTTGTAGAAAGAATGTTTGTCCTAAGAAGGTTATGTCCAGTCGAATTAGAAAGTATCCGGCTTATCATTGTTTACCCAGGGTGACCTAAGTGGTCATGCTATAGACCGAATGAATGTGTATCTTTAAATTTCACCGCATGTGAAATGCAGGAAATTTGGGGCCTGATATAACAATAATACAGGCCTGAAGAAAAGGAAGGAAGTTCTTCAATTTCCTTTTTCTGGTTATTGACCGTTTTGGTTAAGACAAGGAATTCTGTATTGTTTTTTGTTTTAGTTTCTATGTGAAGCCCGTTTGACCGAATATCCTTGAAACTAAGTAAAGTTCTTTTTGATTGAGGATATAGGAGGGCGGTTTCAATTATTAACTTCGTTCCGTTAGGAAGAATAAGTGAAGCTCTTCCAGAGCCCACAATAGGAATGTTATCATTTGCTATTGTTGAGAGTTTGCCTTCGTGTTCTTTGAGTGTTTGGAAAAATCTTCTGTCTGTCAAAACAGTGTGCGTGGTTGCACTATCGACCAAGCATAAAGCCGAAACATCCCTCATATCTGTATAGAGAAACAAGTAATTAGGAAAAGGAGGGATAGATATTTTATTCATCAGAAGATTTATTTAAAGAACATAGAGTACTCGTTCAAAAAGCACACAATCACTGAAAAAGTACGAAAGAAACTGTCGTGGGCAAACCACGATTATTACATAAAACAAGAATTATGGAAAAGAAAAGGAATCATTCTTGATCTCTAAAATCTTCAAGCTCATACTTCATGAGGTCATCATCATCAGCATTAACAAGTGCGTTTGCTTCTGGTAACGCAACATGGTGGGACTCATTTTTAGGTTGTGTTTTGTCCCTCTTCATCATTTGCTGATATGCCTCTACCAAATGCTTTGGGGTGCGACATGTACGAGACCAGTGTCCTATGCACCCACACCTATAGCAGGCTTGCTGCTGCCCGGAATGACTGTTTGATGAGATTAGTTGTCCTTGATGTTTGGGCTGCCTATTTTTGTTGCGGGAGTTATGATTCTTGTTGCCTCCATTTCTTCCTCCACGACTCGGACCCCTTCCATGACCTCTTCCTCGTCCTCTACCTCGGCCCCCCTAGTGTTGTTCGACTGGGCAACATTGTGTGCTTCAGGCACTGGTGCAGAGCCAACAGGGCGTGCATTATGGTTTCGCATTAACAACTGGTTATGCTTTTCAGCTACTAGGAGGGCAGAGATCAGCTCAGCATGCTGGGTATAGTTTTTGGCCCTGTACTGCTGCTGGAGTACAAGGTTACTAGCATGAAAGGTGGACAAAGTCTTTTCGATCAAGTCTTTGTCAGAAACTTCTTGCTTACAGAGCTTGAGCTGTGACACAATTTTATGTAATACTGAATTATATTCGGTGACAAACTTATAGTCTTGGAACCTCAAATTCAGCCAGTCATATTGTGCCTGGGGGAGGACAAGTGATATTTGTTGATCAAAGCGGTCCTTGAGGGATTTCCATAAAATGTAGGGGTCCTTTTCGGTAAGATATTCATTCTTAAGATCATGATTAAGATGGTGACGGAGGAAGATTAGTGATTTGGCCTTCTGGGCCGCATCACTTGTGGAATTAGCAATAATAGTATCTTGTAGCTCAGTAGATGTGAGATAAATCTCAACATCCAGAGCCCAAGTCAAATAGTTGCTCCCGTTTAGGGCCAATTCGGTAAATTCTCGCTTGGTTAGGGCAGCCATAATCTACAAAGATTATTAGGAATATTTTATTATTCCAAAATAGCCAACAATATAATTGAGAGATATTGATCAAGAAATATGGGTCCAAAACATAACATAACATAGGCTCATGTAGAGAATATCAAATCATTGGCCCAAAAAAAATTGATAAGGAATCAAAGAATGTTGGCCCAAAAAAAAAGAAAGGACATAGTATAATGGCCCAAAGAGATCAGATTATAGAAGCAATTAAAACATAGCATAAAGGCCTGTTATGATCTCAGGGAAAAAGGAATGCAGTAGCGGCGATCATCGCAGACCTGCCTAGCGCCGCCGCCGCCGCCGACCAACGTGCCGCCATCGCTGATTTGCCGGTCAGCATCGATCGTTGCCGATTCCATCTCCGGTCTCACGAGATCGAGACAGAACGCAGATCGGAAGAAATCCACGGCGATTCAGGTATGAAGTTCGAAAAACATATATTTTATTTCGATTTTGATTTTGGTTGGCGGAATATGAATTTATATATATATAGATCGGGGATGCTAAGCGCATATACATAAGCATACAGGCATGTACAAATTTCTGGAAAATATACACCCCCTTTTTAAAAAAAAATCAAGAAATTTGTTTATCATATATCCACTTTCTGTTAAGAAAAAAATTTGAATATGGAAAAAGGGTGTTTAAAAAAATTCTCCGTCTCTATTTGTCGGCTGAGATTTTTCGAATAAATAAATTTTCGAAAATATGGATAAAAGTTTCATAAATTTGTATATAATCTGGAAAAAAAAATTTCGGAACAAAAAAAATTGTTTGAGTCTATCTACCGTTTCCAGTTTTGTAAAAGATCCATGAACACAATGTGTATATGTCGAAACAAAAAAAATCATATGTATACGAAAAAAAAATGTATACAAAAAATCATATGTATATATTAAAAAAAATCATATGTATACGAAAAAAAAAATGTATCATCAATATTATTCACAAGAAATGCATATATATATATATATATATATATATATATATATATATATATATATATATATATATATATTAACATAAAATCTGATAGGTTCACAGTGTCTAAACATACTATAGATGTATATATTAGGGCTGGGCATTTCGGTTCGGTTTAACCGAACCGAACCGAACCAAACCGAACCGAAGCGGTTTGGTTCGGTTTGGTTTCAAACCGAAAAACCGATCGGTCCTAAGATTTGAGAAACCGATCGGTTCGGTTTGGTTCGGTTTAAAACCGAACCAAACCGACAAACCGATCGGTTTTTTAAAAAAAAAAATAAAAAAAATATATAATATATATAATAACTAATAATATATATAAATAAACTTTAATATAATCTAACATTCTAAGATCTAACCCTAATTTCCAGTTCACCCTTACCAGTTACGACAACACTTCACGCCTTCACGTATGCCATCGGTTTGATATGTGAAAAAGGAGATGTGCAACAAACATCAAATGAGTTGGATATATACTTGATGGAAAAGATTGAAATGCCAACTCCTAATAGATTGGGTATGCAATTTGATATTTTGTCATGGTGGAGGAAAGAAAGTATGAAATTTCCAATCTTGTCACAAATGGCACGTGATGTTCTTGCAATGCCAGTTTCTAGTGTTGCATCAGAGTCTGCTTTTAGCACTTCGGGCCGTATTTTAGACCAATATCGGAGTTCTTTGACACCGTATATGGTAGAGGCATTGATTTTGACACAAGATTGGTTACGGTCTTCACTCCAATCTGATTCAACAGTAAGCCTCGCTCAAATATTGGAAGAAACTCAGTTTATGGATATGCTTGCAGAAGGTAAGTTACAATTTTATATTTTTTTATGAATTTATGTATAGTATATACTATATTAGTTTATGCTTCAATATTTTATTATTTTAACTTGTTTTTGAACCTTTTGTTTTGTTGTACAGAGATTCGCAAATCAACAAGGCAACGTCATATTGATCTGTGACCGTGATGATGGATGAACAACTTAACAACCTATGAGTTTGGAATTCGTTTTGTTATGTTGATTGTTTTTGAATTGTTATGTTGGTATCCTTTATTTAGATATTAGACTTTGGATTTGAGTTATTGATTCATGTTTGTAATGTTTGAACTTTGAACTTTGGATTCTAATTTCTAAGTATGTGATGTTTTGGTAATTAGATTGCTATTAGTATGGGATGTTAGTATTTACTATTTAGTAGTATGTTTAAACTTTAAATTTTTATTTTGTTATATAACGTTTATATTTTAGATGTGGATTATGTGAATAGGTATTGTTTGGTAATTGGTAGTATGTTTGGAAAATTATGAAATGTTGAAATTTGATGAATGTAATTCTCGTAAAGTCTTAAACCGAACCGAAGACCGAACCGAATTAAATCCGAACCGAAACCAAACCGATTGAAACCAAACCGAACTACAATGTTAAACCGAATGGTTCAACTTTTTCTAAAACCGAAAAACCGAAACCGAAACCGAAACCGAAAAAACCAAACCGAAAACCGAAGTGCCCAGCCCTAGTATATATGTATACTACCAGTAAGATAATCATATGTCAAAAACCACATATTTTCAGATGCATAAACCATATGTGCGATTTTAGGCATAAAAAAAAAAACACAAATACATAAAACCATAAATACATGTGATTTTGAAGCATCCATAAAATAGCAAGACATAAAAGTTTATAGGATTACCGTTCACCGGGGTTGAGCGTGCTGATAACGTGTTGTATTGCAGGTTTGAAAGCCTTTAGCTCGTGAAGAACGAAGAACAATAAGAATAGTAAGAAGACAATGAAGAACAGAGAAAAGGATTCTTATTATTTTAATTCAAGTTCTCTGTACAGCATTACATCATATATATAACAGCTATTCTAGAATCATACCATACTCTATTACATCCTTATTACTATCTTTAATTTCTCTATTATTAAGTGTCCCTTTTTACTCTCCTTGTCTTCTTTCTTTCCGTAAACAATGGCATTATATTATGTTGATCTCAACAGCTTAACTTTTGATATTGCAATATGCTGCATATATATAGAATCTGAACTACTAAAATGTGATTGACTTCACTTTTATTTATGTGTAATTTAAGAAAATAGACTTAAGTCGACAATCACACAAATCATCAAAATAAGGAACTTTGGCATTGTTTAGTTATTGACAAATTCGTTTTGATTAAATATTTTTATTCCAAATTGTTGAAATTTCAAATGATAAACAAGTAACACTTTAAAATGATTTTTTACTCCTTAACAAAAAGCTCATCTTCCCTCTTCAAACTTCCTCGATGTGGGACAAAATAGGCACATATGGGAATACAATTAAGGCTGAACCAGTTGAACATATGATCGTCGACAGCAGGGTTCGAACCTGCGCGGGCAAAGCCCAACAGATTTCAAGTCTGTCTCCTTAACCACTCGGACATATCGACGCTGATGTTACATTAAGATTTTAAAATTATTTCTACATAATAAACATTATTCCAGGAAATTATTTGAATACTTCAGTATTCACTGATCCACGAGGCTGCAATGCTGCATCTACTTGGCAAACAAATGGAAACTCACCACTCTATCACTTCAATCTCTCCATAACCTTCCACCCCCAAAAACAATTTATTACGGAGTATTATATTATTATCATCCAAAGTAAAATGAAATTGTAAATATGCAACAAAAAATGGCATTAACGCGAATCATTATTGCATGGACAATGATCCATACAATTGTATGTATCATAAATAAAAAGTACACTTTTAATATACTAAAGGTACATTATTTGTATATGTAAAGTACATTATTTGAGAGTACATTAATTTAGTACAGAAATGTACATTATTTTATATATACTATCAAGTAATGTAAATTCAGTACACAAATAATGTACCTTTAATATATTAAAAATGTACCCTATATTCATAGTGCACACAATAATTTGCCCATTAACGCAGGTTACGCAGCTGCCCTGACCCGACAGAGCATATGAGAGAATGTAAATTATGATAACTCAGTTGAACACAGAAGCTACAGCTTTGTTTATATCTAAGTAATGCTCTATTGTACACGGAAGCTACACCTTTGTTTATGTCTAAGTAATGCTCTATTGTACATTTTAATTTCTCAATAGTTACTGATTCTTATTGTAATAATATAAGCTAAGGTATATTAATTGACTATGATTATACACAAGTCAAAATTGTGATAAGTAGAAGAGTCTTTTTGAGTCAAAGTGTGATTATACATTGATAGAGAAACAATTTTTTACCACATGGTTCACAAGTTGATAGCAAAAGATTGGGTAGTGGATTTTCAAGGATTGTTGCAACTTTTGAACATCTACTACTTGCTAAGTAACAACGAGCAAATTCAAATTTTAAGTTACACTCAACTCTCCTCATCTATAAAAGGAGGAACTCATTGCAATATTGTTCGAAAACATTTCATATTATTATATATTGAAAGACGTTTGACACTCAGCTAGTCCTCCTCATTTGCAATATTTAGTGACTGTTTCCACTTTCCAACTATACTTGGTTTGTTAAAGATATGTGTGGCTGATATCTTATGTTATTATATTTAGTCATAGTTTAACTCCTGTATAATAGTTATTAGGCTAGTTGTTGTAACTGATAGCTATCTTTTCTCATTTGTAGAGCTATTTACTGCTGCCTGTGGTTTCATTAATCATTTGTTCATAATCTTTACATGGTTGACATGGGAAGGCCAGAACCCATGCAAAACACTCTCCTTCTTTCTCTCTCTCATTTCATGCATCCAAACAAGTTCATGAGTAATTTAAGTCCATAACAATTGAAAATACTTGAGAATTTATTCACACGAAAAAGTTTATAGTAGTATTAGAAAACAAGTGCAGTGCAGGACTGCAGGTAGAATTGGATCAGACATGGTCTTTGATGGCAGAACTATAGCCTGTCTGATCATCATAGTACTTAGACCACAGCATAACGCCTCCATACTTAGCTGAACCCTTTATAGCTGGAAGCACTTGTGAAGTTAAATCAATGGGCGGAATAAACCCACTTCCAGCTGCATCAGGCGCAGCAGGCAATCCAAGCATAATGTTCTTAGCAGGAATGGCTGAAGTCCATAACTTCCATGAATTCTCCAGATTGGTTAGATTCCCTGAAGTGTACTGGCAGGGCGGGTTGTTATAGAACTGAACCCAAACGTAGTCGAAAAGGCCTGTGTTCAAGGCTCCTCCCACCCACTGGTCAGGAAATGGGCACTGAGGAGCTGCACTTAAGTAAACCTTACTGTTACTACTACCTCTAGATCTCCTCTTGCTATATCCGGACAGAAACCTGGCAAGATCATCCCAGTGTTCGCCGTTTCCTTGCTCGATATCGAAGTCGATTCCATCCAAAACAGCATCCCCAAGTGGTCGTTCCTGGGATTTTCCACCCAGGAAGTTGTTCCACAGGTAAGTGGCAACTTGTCTAGCGTCTTCTGAGGAATCCAGGGAGTAGGCTCCGGCTCCTCCTCCAATGGAGAGCATCACCTGTAGGAGTGAAATACATATGAGAGAACCTCTAAACTATACAATTCTTACTCTTTCTCTAGAAGGGTATTATCTTATGCGTAAACTAGGGTGCATTTGGAAACCGGAAAATGATTTCCGGAAAATGTTTTTCGAGTTTTCTGTGTTTGGTAAGAAATGGGAAAATGAGGTCAATGAAAAATGATTCATTAGTCAAAGGAAAATATGTATGTTTTGGGGGAAAATGACTTGCCCTTTACTTTTGGGGAAGTCATTTTCCAAGAGATAGCAAAATTTTTCGGGCCTAATTTTTTGTGGACTTTTGCAAGTCTGCCAACCAAACTCACAAACTAGGGTTTATGCAGGGCCAGTCCGCGAGAATTTTTTTTAATTCAAAGTTTAAGAAAAATAGTCTACAAATAATATTAATTTTTTTTTTGTATTTAAAAAGTTACATTTTTTTTAAATGTTAATATATATATATATATATATATATATATATATATATATATATATATATATATAAAATTAAAATTTTGAAGTATTCCAATTTTTTTCATTTTTCTACTCATTTTCTGGAAAATGAATCAAACACACAAGTTTTTCGTTGTGTAGCTAAACACTAAAGAAAAATATTTTATGGAAAATGACTTTCATTTTTCAGAAAACATTTTCCATGAGTTATTTTCCTACTTTACAAACGAAGCCTTAATGTAAAAAAATACCCTTTAAAATGTCATTTTTGCTAAAGAGTTTTAACATCACCTTCACTCCTTTTGCCTGACAGGATCTGATTTCAGAGGTGAGATTAGTGCAAGCGTTACTGTATGGGTCGCAGTGCCCGGCCAGGTTGATCATTGGCTTCCGGCCGCCACCAAACGTTGCAAGAAATGCGAGGTTGACGTAATCATAGTTGCCGGTGGCGCAAGTCTCCGACAGTGTGCCTTCGTTCCCGTTCTGTCCCCAGTAAATAGCAATTCCTCCGGCGGCGTTACAACCCACTGCTAACACAAGCGCAGTAAGCACTGCCACCACAATTAAAGCGTTTGCTTTGCTCATCTTTCCGGCCGCCGGAATACCTCTTGAGGCGTCTTATCTGTTGACAAGAGGAAACTAGATATGCATGGGTTTTATAGAGCAAGAGCAATGCGAAAATATGTGATTAAGAATGCTGCTAGTTTGTAGTTTTACAAGTCTGCGTAGCTGAACAGCTGCTCTACTCTTGACTTTCTTGCTGAAACATAGCGTACGTGCCGAACTCTACCCAAAATAAGTTGTCTTCTTTTTTGTTTTATATCCGATCTTCCTATTTTACTCATCTTTTAATTTTATTTCATTAAACAAATTATAATTTATATTATGCATACATTAAATACTTATTTTTCCACTTTCAAAAAAAAAAAAAATACTTATTTTTCCGCCATGGAACTTCTGGTCTAGTGGCACCATGTTGCTCTCCCATACGGAGTTGTAGGTTCTAGCCTACGTGACTCTTTGTGTTAACAGAGTTGGTAGTACTCAAAAAAATAGTTATTTTTCCCACAAAGTATCTGTCCTCTATTACATTGTAGTATCTGTTCATATACTTTCTCAACCTACTAAAACACAAAGTATCTGCCCTCTATTACATTGTAGTATCTTGAGGCTTGAACTCACAACCTTCTAAATGGAAGTCCAACCCGGGTACCATTAGACCACATAGTCCTGGTAATTCAAATAGTTATTTTTCCTTATTTTATAAATCTATTTTAGTTAACTCAAATTATGTAAATGGTTTAAGTACTTAATTTAATTTGTACATATTCTATATTGAGTTAATATCCAAAATCGTCCTCGACTATAGTGGTTTTTCTCAATTTTGTCCTAAACGACTTTGGTGACTTAATGTAGTCCTAGAGTTTTGTGTTTTTACTCAATTTAGTCTCTGACTCTTGTATTTTTGCTCAATTTAGTCCCCCATTTGTTATTCCGTCCATTTGTTGTTAAAAAAATAGACAATTAAGTAATTTTAATATTAGCATCTATTTACTCATAGACATGTAAAGTGCGAAATTCCTCTTTTTTTAAAGAATTACTCCCAGAATCACTCCTAAACCTGCGAATATAAAATTTGATTCGTAAGTCTGGGAGTAATTCTGAGTGTAATTCGTGCAAGAAAGAGGGATTTCTCACTTCGCAGGTTGAAAGTAAAGAGATGTCAATATTGATATTATTGAATTGTTCCTTTACTTAACACCAATTTGACGGAATAACAAACGGAGGACTAAATTGAGTGAAACACAAAAGTCTGGGACTATATTAGGTCACCAAAGTCGTTTAGGACGAAATTGAGAAAAACCACTATAGTCGGGGACAATTTTGAGTATTAACTCATTCTATATTGTATGATGTTCAATTTAATCTCTATATATACAATACAAATTGGTCAATTTAACTTTTGTACTATTCAAATTATTAACACCCCTTAGTGAAATATGCTGACATGGGAATTATACGGTTGTTAAATCAATAATATTTTAATAAATGTTTCAAGTTATGAGTTAGGAACTTATTTTTGTTTACTTGTAAAAATAGAAAATGAGTGTCTTACAAAAAAGGAAGTCGGACAAAAAGGAAACAAGATTCATTTATCAAGAAGGATTCAAGGTCTCAAGCTTCCTTTATCAAGAAGGATACGAAATATCAATTCAACAAAGATTGTGAATAAGAAAGTGGTCTATTTAAATGAAGATCAACAAAGCATAGCGGAGCTAAAAATTCAACATCTAGAGCGATCATAGAACTTGAGGATTGTTTAGCATGTGTATTATACGTTGTAATTTTTCTTGTAAGTCTCAGTCAACAATTTATTATTATTCTTTATTGGGTTAGACACTATCTATAGGTGGTACACAAGATAGGAGAAATCTTGTGTGTTCTAAGTTCTCGTATAGTGATACTAGATTGGGTTACAATTGGTAGATGATCGAGTTTCTACAATTGGATAAATTAGTCTTTTTGAATCTTGTATACTCCGTATTAAATTGCTATAGTGAATTTGGCTCACATTAAGGTGTTGTGTCTAGTAGAATAAGAAGTTTTTGAACTGCGTTAAAATCGATCTAGTGTTATATTGTTAGGAATAATCTTTGTAAAGATTTTTATAATGTTACATTTGTAATTTAGAATCTTAGACTCTCCAAATTCTCTTGTAAGCTTTGTAAGCCTTGTTCATAGCCTTCCAAAAGAGGTCTTGGCTATGACAGACCTTAGATGTATTTTGTGAGGCATGGATTTTAGTTGAAGGATGCCTAAGGGAAGCTGATTGTGATCACTTCCGGCAAACCTCGTGTATATATATTATTGTAAGGTCAAATGATAGTTGTTAGTTATATGATGTAGGATCTTCCGATAGATGTTTTATCATTCAATCTTTCCTGTTAGAAATCTCCCAATGAAGATTGGCTTATCTTCAACAGCATACCAGTAGAGAAGTACAAGCATACGAGGAAAGTCTTATTATAAGAGTTGTTGTGCACGCTCCTCAAGAACGTTTGACTTCGAGATATTTTTTGACAAAGAGCAAACATGTTTTTTGGCCTCTGAAAAGAAGTGGGTAATGTCGTGCTCAAAAAGGAGAAGTGTATTATCGAAAGGCAAAACACGTGCAGTCGTAAAAGTATGATAGGCTTTTAGGCACCTACCACTTTAAAAGGTGCCAATGAAAAGATTTCAAACGATCCTTAAGCCTTCAGCTCTATATATGGAGTCTCTCCTAAAGTGTGAAGAAGTGACAAGCAACAGGCAACAAGTTACAAATGAAAATGAGCAAATATTCAAAAGCTCTCAAAGCCATCCAAATTGCAAAATGCTTCAAGAATCTTTGTGATTCTGTCCAAACTATTAGTATTCTTAACTAATCTCTCAGCTTGGTTCTCATCCTATGAAAGGCGACTTTGTGGTAAATCCCTGAAGAAGGAGGTGTTGCAGTGAAGAACATGCAACTTGGTGTTGAAAGCCATTCTTATTGTCTTTTGTAGTGTGATCGCTTGTATCTGGGTGAAATACTAGTGAAATTCCATGTGTTGAGGAGAAAAGTGGAGTATGGAATTTTCCAAACTAATATAAATTCTTGACTCAATTTCTCTATCTATCATTTACTTTTTTCTTTTAACTAAATGATAAATGTCATGATCGTATGATTATGGGTCATTGGATACTAATAGTACTTATTTTTGAGAAGCCCCTAATGAATTTAGAGTTCTTGAAATGCAAGAAAATGGAAATCACAACATGTATAGTATCAATTTATATGACTTGGATTAGTTAACAATTGACTTAGTGATTTCCTGTTGGAGATGAAATATGTGAACAATAATAAATGCCATTTTGTTACCCACAATGGAGAAATCCCTCCCGCCAGCAAGGGTCCCACACCCTAGCTCGACATGATAGTGTTGGTATAAATCACAATAATTCAACCACCTCTTAGGTGGAATGACCAATGCCTAGTGCCCATAAGAAATCCACCACATTAGGTGTAATTCTTACATTGCGACTGACAGGTCTTGACCTTGCATCCTTATCCATAATTTACCACCTGTGTACCAATTGAGTTGCTCGTGAAGAGGGGGTGGGCGGGCGGGCTTATTCTTTCATCTAATTAAATAATGGAGCTATTTATTTACGGAGTATTTATTATCTTAGTCTGTGTTGGTGATATTTGTTCATGCCTTAAGATGGAGTTTGGAATGGAAAAACTTACAAAAACCAAGTATTGTTTTAGTCTACAGATCGACTATCTCCTTGAAGAAATTTTATACACTAGTTAACATACCTTAGAAAAATGTCATAGAAATGTTTTATATGTATAAACATCATTTATTTATGACACTAGTGATTGTCCAATCTCTTGAAGTAGATAAATGACCATTTAAACTCAAAAAGGATAATAAAGATATTTTATAACCTGAAGTCCATTATTTCACCGTTGTTGGAACATTATTTTAGGACCAAAAGTCATAATGACATTAGGCCTAATATTATATTTGCGATGAACTTGCTATCAACATTTTTAGTGTTTTTCCTACCATGAAACATTGGATTAGTGTTTACCATATCCGTTGGAAAAATATTTTGGCCTATTTTATGTAAAAAAAAAAATCAAGATATTGTTTTGGTGATCTACTTGGATACTGATTACTAGTTTGATCCCTATAATGCTATGTTCCAAATTGGTTATACATGTGATGTATTACTCCAATTGTCCTACATGATGATATAAAGTTTGTGTTGCACAAATGAGAAATTGGTACATTAAGGAATATTTGACAAAACATATAGTGTCAAGATTCAATCCACGTACGTGAACTTCAAAAGAATTACAAGATTATTATACAAAATGTTCGATCACTGTACTCTAGTGACACTATAGCGAAGTTTTTCACCAAATCTCTTTTTACACTTATTTTTGGAAAAATATGTTCATAATAATAGAACATGTAGCCTTTGAAGACTGTTTTTTGGTGGAGTGATATTTTCTTGATCTTTGATTGAATTTTGAAATAATTTTCTTAATTAATTAAAGATTCTATAACGAGGCAGCTAGTGCAACACTTGAATAAACATACATTATGCACTTTTTTTTTTCAACTAGGTTTTTCTTATTGGATTTTTCTAGTGAAGTTTTTAATGATGAATAAGTATGATACAGTAATGTTTAAGGGAGAATGTTATAAATAAATATATGTGGACATTATTAGAAGAAATACATTATGATTATACATCTTTATCATGTATAGACTTATTTGTAGACGAGATTTTGTATATCTAGTATATATTAGCTTAAAGGATAAATAGCTAGATAGGGATTATATATTTTCCTAAAGGATAAATAGTTAGGGATGACAATGGGGTAGGACATGGGCAGTGTGTATACTCCTCATCCGTGTCCTAGTGACCCCTCCCCACTCCTTGACCCTGCGGATGGAGAATCCCTGCCCGTGGTTAACCCTATAGCCAGACTAGTATTAAAGCATCGGGGACGGGGAGGAGCAGGGTATCCACGTCCCATCCCCATCCCCCGCAGGGAAGAGATATGACTTACCATCCCGCCCTCGTTCCACAAATTTGGTCTCCATCCCTATCTCCGTTGGAGCAAGGATCGGGAATGCCCTCAGGGTCAGGAAGTATTACTATTCCTATAAATAATAAAAGACCGATGATTCTCTTACTCTTCTCTTCACTTTATTCAATATTGTAATATCTATTCCATTTTCGGGATAAAAGCGATACAATAATTCATGCAAGGATATCTCTTAGTTATTAATAATTTTCTTAATTGCTAGAAATTTTTAAACTAGTTTTTTCCAAAAGAAAAAAGAAAAAAATACTAAACAATTAACAATTATACATATTTTAAAAAGCATTTACAAATACATAATTATGATATATAATAATTAAAGGAAAAAATAACCAAAAATGAAAGATGACAAGAAAGAAGTATCATTTTTTTTCTCCAAGAAATGAAACATGATAGCGGATACGCACTCCGAAGGAACTGAACCGGCGGCGACCAATCGGTCGCCGGAGGAACCAGAATCAAGCGAAAGATCATCTAAGAAGACTAAGAGAACCCGAGATCAGGTAGAGACGCCGATGTCCAGACCACAGAAGAATGCAGTACCAGAGGACCCTTTCTCGACAAGCGCAAATCCCAACACAGAGGCATACCCGGAATCAATGGACACGGCGGTAGAAGGAAACCAACAGGTGTTCTTGAACCCGCCCTTGCCAGCAAGCTACAAGCTCAGCCTGCGGAAATTCATGACTTACAAGAAGGACGACCTTGAAGGCTTCGAAGAGGACACATCTGATGATGAAGGTTCAGAGGAGCAAGACGACCCAGAATGCCCAAGAATTAGGTTATCAAAGGAGGATACAATTAGAATTAGGAGACCGTGGCAGAGAACGCTTATCATCCAACTCTTGGGAAAGTCAATCGGCTACAATTTCCTGGTTCGACGGCTGCGCACACTATGGAAACCAGAAGGACACATGGAGCTGATAGATCTGGAACATGACTACTTCTTGGCACGGTTTGAATTGCAGAGGGATTATGACATTGCAAGGTGTGAGGGGCCGTGGGTAATTCAGGACCATTATCTGGTTGCCCAACAGTGGAATTCAAACTTCAGGCCTTAAACGAACAAAACTCAGAAGATTTGTGTGTGGGTTCGGCTTCCCGACATCCCAATCGAATATTTTGATGAGGAAACGCTGATTAAGCTAGGGGATAAGATTGGAAAAACTATCAAGATTGACGATACAACTTGTCTGGCATCCCGAGGGATGTTCGCTTGTATCTGTGTAGAAATCGACTTAACAAAACAACAACTGGCTAAATTCACAATCGAAGATGAGGAATACCCGGTGGAATACAAGGGCATCCATCTCATCTGCTTCAAGTGCGGAAAGTATGGGCACAAGCTGGACTCTTGCGGCCAAGAATTTCAACCGCGAACTGACCCCAGCTCTGAATCCATGGAGGACGATGCATGCAAAGATAAGGCAAACATCCCTTATCAGGAACCAGCGGAAATTCACCAGAAGGACACATCTAAAAGACTAAAACCCATCTTAAGGAAAGATTTGGTCCATGGATGCTGGTAACAAGGAAGGATCGGCGACCACCAAAGAGAGACGGGAATCGTGGTGCTACCCATAAACAGAGCACGATGGAAAGGAACCAAGGCCCAAGCATATCGAGTGACCCTAACCATCAGAATTTCACCACCAGATTTGGCCCCTTGAGTAATTTGAATGAGGATAACCTGGAAGAGGAAGGGATGGGGGAAGAAATCACCATCCAGAGGAATCCGGACAAAGCACCTATGGAAGATTCGCCGGCTAATGGACAGACTAAAACCCTGATGTGCATATTTTACACTCATATTTTAGGTACATTTTTATAATATTTTTGCATTAGTTATTTAATATTATTTAATAATTAGTTCTTTTTATATAATATATAATATATAATATATAATATATAATATATAGAATACATATTAATATATATTTATATATATATTACGTACTATACTAGTATATATATTATTATGAATCCTAATATTTTAAATATTACTTCATATATATTTGTTTAGTCCACATCACAAATCAAACATGTAAATGCTTCCTTTTCTTTTCCTTCATACAGGCAATCAACAGGAGCGATTCTCGTGGCGCCATTCGGACGTGCGGAGAGAAATTAGGAAAATGAGTGGTAGAAAATAGCCTAGGTCCATTTCAGAAAGTGTATAAATAGTGGAAGATTTCTATTCTAAAATGTTCATTCTTTCCCTCTCGATTATTGTAACACCCCGAAATTTCAAGATATTTAAAACTTATAAAATAAAGGCGAAATCTCCTTAAATTCCAAAACGTAATACAAGAGTACGGGGTGCTATGTCACACCTGAGCTAGAGAAATCAGGTGCACAAGCTAACTAACTAATATCCTTGATAATGTAAATGCATAAGCATGACACGCAGGCCGAAATGGAAATTATCTACTTCTACGCTCCAATTTCTAGCGCGCTCCAGTGACTTATTCTTCTGTGCCTGAAAGCCAAATATATCTGTTCAGCGAGAGATGCTGGTAACCCACTCCAACGCGTTGAAATACAATACATATAGATATATATAGATATACGAAAACCATTTTGATCATGAGGATACATCCTACGAACTCTAACTTTTAAAACCGGGAGTGACTCGACAGATAAGGCTAGGCACAAGCAACAGTTATAACAAGCGTATACAATCCACAACAGGCAAGACAGATAAAGCTGAGCACAATTAATAATCATAACCCAACATAAACAATCCCCAGCATAAATCCCATAGTCACATCCCCCAAGATACTCATAATCACAACTCATCCATATCTCATCACATAGCACACTTTGTTGGCGCCACAGGACCAATCGCATGCCCATACATGAGGGTCAGCGCATATAGCTCTGACACGGCCCCGCAGCACCCTGCCCCGTATCGCAACACGGAGGGGTCGATCGCAACCGACCGATGAACCACAGCTCATCATAATGTTTGATCGCAACCAAACAGTGGACCGCAGCCCAAGAGAATGTCATCTGACCGCAGCCAGGAAATATGAACCGCAGCTCATGTAGAAACGTTTGATCGCAACCAAACGGTGGACCGCAGCCCAAGAGTGTAAATCTGACCGCAGCCAGCTTCTGAACCGCAGCTCAGGAATAACCAATCCGATCGCAACCGAATTGGGGTGTCATGCACACATAACACATAGCAAGCACATGCAACCCACATTAACACATTGGGAAGGGGAGAAAGCGTATAACAAAACCTATGAGTGATCCTTCACATACTAAGAATGGTCCTAAGGGGTTCATACTTCTTCCACCTAGGTCAACGGGATACCGATTCAACTAGCATGCAATATATAAGACTCATAAACCTACGAACGGTACCCGAAACATCAAACTAGACACGGCACGATGAACGGAGTCCGTTGGGACACCACGGGGAAGCCGGGGTCCCGAATGGGGGAGATTTCCAGCGGGTAGCTGGTGGGTGGGGGGCCACTCGCCGGCTGCCCGCCGGTAAGCACTGTTCCGGGCAGCGGGTCGCCGGCGGGCAGCTGCCCGCTGCCGGAGACGTCCCTTCTGGCCGCGGGTAGGTGGCGGGTCCCCTACCCCCCACTGACTCTTTATACACAAAACGCCCCGGGAACCATCATGGAACCCGAAATCATGCTTAGACACTTTACAACGCACTTAACGATCAACACGTAGACAATTAACGGATCAAATACGAGAGACGTACGGCACATAACCTATCATGCTTTTCTAAACATAATCGACACCCAAACATGCGATTTCCCCACCCGATACACCAAGAATAATATCATACGATACAACCTAGGGTTCTAATCACTTTTATACCAACAAGAATACGATTTGTCTTCTAATTACAAGATTTGGTAAGAATATCACATAAGCATCAAGAACATCACACAAGCATCAAGAACGCCAACAAGAACATCAACCTAGGGTTCTAATTACTTTTACATCAACAAGAATATGGTTCGTCTTCTAATTACAAGATTCGGTACAAATAACACATAAGCATCAAGAACACCATAATTATCAAGAATCTCCCAATATCAAGATCACCCATGGAATTATCCCATCAATCATCAATAATAACATCACAAATCATCAATACACAATAATACGGGGAAATCTTACGGGGGAAATCATAGCTATGAAAATAGGTTTTGTTGAGACATGGGTTACCTCTTAGCCTTAATTAATTCCTTGGCTATGAAGGGTCTTTCTTTAAGCTTTCTTGCTTTCTTGATTTCTTCTAAGGGGATTCTTGGAGCTCTTTTGGGGTGGTGGGGCGTTATTCTTGTGGGAGTTCTAGGTGCCTTCTAAGTTCCCTATTTATATATCTAAGGGTCTTATTTAGGGTCTAATCCTTTTAGGACTAGGGGTTGGGTTTAGGGATGAGGGCCCATGGACTATGGTGGGCCTTTTTCCCTAATTAATTATTATAATTTATTCTTTCTCTTGGGCTATGGGTTAATTAATTAATTGGTTTTAGGGGCCGTAACACGGGGTGTTACACTCTCCCCCCCCCCCCCCCCTTACGAGGGGCTTCGTCCCCGAAGCCCGGTGCGTTAATCCATTCTTTCACCCCCTAGGCATTCCGCATCTTGGCCTCCCGGTTAGGAATGTGGCCCCACGTTTTGCCTTAGCTGGGGTAGACTGGATTTCTGGTGGTGTTGTGATAGAAAGGTTTTGGGTCTACCTCGGTCTCCTGCTCCTGAGCTGGACGTCCCGCGAGTGCCCAAGGTGGCCTCGATTGCTGCCACCCTCTGATCTAGTGCGCGTGTCGTACGGATCAAGGATGAGAGCCCTTCCTCCATGATTTGGTTTTGCTGGTTGAGCTGTGCGAGTATGCGTTCATTGATTGAGCCCTCGTTTTGCTCCCTTGGGTTCCCTCCTGATCGTGGTTGCACCGACGGGTTGGGTTCGTCATCCTCCTCCTGGTCCTCATTTCCCTCCAGGACTCCGCAATCTTGCATTGCTCGTTTGAGCTTCTTGTTGGAAATGTCTAATTGGTCGACCAATTCTCTTCGTTCATCCTCGGGTTTTTGGCAAATTTCTTCGAGGGTGAGGTAATGTCCTCCCTCGGTGTAGTAGATATCATTGCGGCGTAGGTTCTAGGCGTTAAAGACCATGCCATTTGCGGTCTTGACCTTGATGTGGCTTAGGTCCACCCCCTTTTTCTCCATGATCCAACTTAGGATCATCCCGTAGGGTAGGCTAAGCCGGTTGCTTGATTTGCAAAACTCCATGTGTTTTAGCATGAGGGCCGGCAGGTTGAACTTGATTTTGTGTTTCAAGAAGTAGGCAAAGGTGCACTCTAAACTCCCCACGTCCTTGCTTTTATTGTTCGTGGGCAGGAGGCTATCGGTTACAATCATAACCAATATGTTTTGTTCCGCCGATAGCCACTTTCTATTCGGTCGTGTGGCCGAGGTGAATCTGGCTACCAATTCTGCCAATTCTGATTTAGAAGAGGAACCCATGGCTCAAAATCGAACTTTAAAAGAGCTTGGAGCTCCAAATTTGGATCAGCAACCTTTATGCATTACTTTTCCTGCTCTGGATGCTAATGTACAATTTGAATTAAAATCTGGGCTAATTCATTTGTTGCCTTCTTTTCATGGACTTGCAGGTGAAGATCCCCACAAACACTTAAAATAATTCCATGTGGTGTGTTCGAGTATGAAACCCACAAGGGTTACCGAAGAACAAATCAAGTTGAGAGCCTTTCCCTTTTCGTTGAAAGATTCAGCGAAGGATTGGCTATACTACCTACCTTCCGGAAGCATCACCACATGGAATAACTTAAAGACATCATTTCTTGGAAAATATTTCCCAGCTTCAAGGGCGGCCAACATTAGAAAGGAAATCTGTGGTATAAGGCAAAACAATGGAGAGTCATTATATGAATATTGGGAGCGTTTCAAAATGCTTTGTGCAAGCTGCCCACACCATCAAATTAGCGAGCAATTTCTCATTCAGTACTTTTATGAAGGACTTTTTCCAATGGATAGAAGCATGATTGATGCTGCAAGCGGTGGTGCTTTAGTTGACAAGACACCAGACGCTGCAAGAACTCTAATTGCGAACATGGCTGCAAATTCTCAACACTTTGGCAATAGAATAGTCCAACCGTCTAAGCATGTGAATGAGGTAAATATTTCTACTCTTGAACAGTAAATTTCTGGTTTAACTACTCTTGTCCGTCAATTAGCAGTAGGCAATATGCAAACTGTAAAAGCATGTGGAATTTGCTCGGTAGTTGGACATCAAACTGATGCCTGCCCAACTCTTCAAGAAGAACCTATTGAACAAGTTAACATGGCTGGAGGTTTTCCTGGACAACCTCAAGGTAAGTATGATCCATTTTCCAATACATATAATCCTGGATGGAGGGATCACCCAAACCTTAGCTATGGAAACTCACAAGGGAACCAGTTTGTTCAGAATCGTTCTAATTGTCAGCAGTATAGACAACCGTTTCCTTCAAGACAACAACCGAACCAAGGCTCTAGCTCAAGTATGAATCTAGAAGATATTGTTAAATCTCTTGCTACTAACACTTTGCAGTTTCAACAAGAAACACAACTATTCCAACAAGGGACAAGAGCTAGTATTCAAGAAACAAATGTTAGTATTCAAAACTTGGAAAGACAAATGGGCCAACTAGCAACTACGGTTAGTCGGTTGGAAGCACAGAGTTCTGGCAAACTACCCTCTCAAACAGTGGTTAATCCAAGAGAAAATGCAAGTGCAATTGTGTTGAGGAGTGGTAAGAAAATTGAAGGCCCTGCGATTGCTACCCCATCAGTGAACCAAGAAAAAGAGGGAACTAGCAACAATGAAAATTCTCAAGGTAAGTCTCCCAATCTTTCGAACTATGAACCAATTCCCCCATTCCCTCAAGCTTTGTCAGAATCTATAAAAGGAACGAATGATGAAGAGTTATATGAAACTTTCAAAAATTGTGAAGTGAATATTCCATTACTTGATGCAATAAAACAAGTTCCTAGATATGCTAAATTCTTAAAGGAGTTGTGTACAACAAAAAGGACACAAAAGTCAAAAAAGGTGAGAAAGTGCTAATGGGTAAGAATGTTTCTGCTGTGATTCAAAGCAAGCTTCCTGAAAAATGCAAGGATCCAGGTATGTTTACTATTCCTTGTATGATAGGCGATACTAAACTTGAGAAAGCCATGCTAGACTTAGGAGCATCTATTAATGTTATGCCATATTCTGTGTATGCTTCTTTAAAACTTGGACCTTTGAATGAAACTAGTGTAGTTATCCAGTTGGCTGATAGGTCTAATGCATACCCCAAGGGTGTAATTGAAGATGTATTGTTGCAAGTTAATAATTTAATCTTCCCTACTGATTTCTATGTGCTAGATATGGAAAATAATGATCATTCTGCACCTATTCTGTTAGGAAGACCATTTCTAAAAACTGCAAAAACAAAAATTGATATTCACAGTGGTACACTTACTATGGAATTTGATGGTAATGTTGTTACATTCAATATTTATGATGCTATGAAATACCCTGGGGGTGATAACTCTGCTTATTCTGTTGATATTATTGATTCACTGGTTGAAGAAGTTTTTGAATTTAATGGTGAAGATAAATTAGAAGTTGTTATTTGTGAGCACCTTGAAAAAGGAAATAATGAGTTTTCTCTGAGTGCCAATTTACATGAAGTTATTGCATCATTGAATCATTGTCCTAAATTGCACCAACAAAATAATGTTTCTTATATGGCTTTACCTGTCTCTATCAAAAAATTGTTACCATCTATCGTGCAGGCACCTATCCCTGAGTTGAAGCCTCTTCCCAACCATCTTAAATATGCTTTCTTAGGAGAAAATAAAACATTGCCAGTCATAATTTCAACTAAACTCTCTGCAATAGAAGAGGAAAAACTTGTCCAAGTGCTAAAAGAACACAAAACTGCCATTGGGTGGACAATTGCAGATATCAAAGGGATAAGTCCATCCACTTGCATGCACCGAATTCTTCTAGAGGAAGGAGCAAAACCATCTCGTCAACCACAAAGAAGGCTAAACCCGCCCATGATGGAAGTAGTCAAGGAAGAGGTCCTCAAACTCCTTGGAGCTGGGATAATCTATCCTATTTCAGACAGCAAATGGGTTAGCCCAACTCAAGTGGTTCCTAAGAAAACAGGGATTACAGTTGTCAGAAATCAAAATAATGAACTTGTCACCACTCGTATTCAAAATGGGTGGCGAGTTTGTATAGACTATAGGAAGTTGAATGCTATTACAAGAAAAGATCACTTCCTTTTACCGTTTATTGACCAAATGCTAGAAAGGTTGGCCGGTCGCTCTTATTTTTGTTTTCTTGATGGTTATTCAGGTTATTTCCAGGTTCCAATCGCTCCGGAAGACCAGGAAAAGACGACTTTTACATGTCCCTTCGGCACTTTTGCATATCGACGCATGTCGTTTGGCCTCTGTAATGCCCCGGGTACCTTTCAGAGGTGTATGGTTAGCATATTTTCTGATTATGTTGGGCATATGATTGAAGTTTTCATGGATGATTTTACAGTTTATGGCGACTCTTTTGACTCCTGCTTACATAACCTTTCACTTATTTTGAAAAGGTGCATAGAGAGTAATCTTGTGTTAAATTCTGAAAAATGTCATTTTATGGTTAATCAAGGTAATGTTTTGGGGCATGTTATTTCATCTAGTGGGATTGAGGTTGATAAAGCCAAAGTTGATATTATAGAGTCTCTGTCGTATCCTACTAATGTGCGGGAAGTCCGCTCTTTTCTTGGACATGCAGGTTTTTACCGAAGGTTTATCAAAGACTTCTCGAAAATAGCACTACCTTTATGCAAATTGTTGCAGAAAGAGACATCCTTTGAGTTTGACAAAAAGTGTAAGGGAGCATTTGACGAATTGAAGGAGTTGTTGACATCTGCGCCGATCATTCAGCCACCTAACTGGAACTACCCATTTGAGATTATGTGTGATGCAAGTGATCACGCAGTAGGGACTGTGTTGGGCCAAAAGATCAGGAAATCGTCCCATGTTATTTATTATGCTTCTAGGACTTTAAATGATGCTCAGAAAAACTATTCTACTACAGAAAAAGAACTTTTAGCCATTGTTTTTGCTTTAGAAAAATTTAGGTCCTATTTGTTGGGCACCAAAGTTATCGTTTATTCTGACCATGCAGCTCTTCGCTACTTGATGAAAAAGTAGGAAGCCAAACCAAGATTGATAAGATGGATACTCCTCTTAAGTGAGTTTGATGTGGAGATCAAAGATAAGAAGGGGTCAGAGAATCTTGTGGCCGATCATTTGAGTCGGTTGGTACACATTGAACCTGAACCTCCGCTGCAAGAAACATTCCCTGATGAGCACTTATTGGCTGCGACTGTGGTTTTACCTTGGTATGCTAACGTAGTCAACTTTTTGGTTGCCAACAAGTTTCCTCATAATTCGTCTAAAGCCCAAAAAGATAAAATCAGGAGTAACGCCAAGTACTATGTATGGGATGAACCGTACCTCTGGAAACATTGTGCTGACCAAGTGGTAAAGCGGTGTGTACCTGATAGCGAAATAGCCTCAATCCTTGCCTTTTGTTATTCTTATGCTTGTGGCGGCCACTTTGGTGCTAAGAGAACAGCAAGGAAAGTGTTGGAGTCTGGGTTTTATTGGCCAACTTTATTTAAAGATTCATACTCATTTTGCAAGTGTTGTGATGCTTGCCAAAAGTCAGGTAATTTATCTCGGAGAAATGAAATGCCACAAACTCCGGTCCTATTTTGTGAGGTCTTTGATGTTTGGGGTATTGATTTTATGGGCCCATTTCCTGCCTCTTTTGGTTTTTTCTATATTTTACTTGTTGTTGATTATGTTTCGAAGTGGGTAGAAGCTAGAGCTACCAGGACTGATGATTCTAAAGCTGTTGCAGATTTTATCAAATCTAACATCTTTTCCAGGTTTGGCATTCCAAGAGCTATAATAAGTGATCAGGGTACTCACTTTTGTAATCGCACCATCGAAGCATTGCTTAAGAAGTACCATGTCACCCATAAGGTGTCAACTGCCTACCACCCACAGACTAATGGGCAGGCAGAGGTGTCCAACCGAGAGGTGAAGTCAATCCTTGAGAAAACAGTCAGCCCAAACAGAAAGGATTGGAGTTTGCGATTAGATGATGCATTGTGGGCGTATAGAACCGCATACAAAACACCTATTGGTATGTCCCCTTATCGTATTGTGTTTGGGAAAGCTTGTCACCTTCTCGTTGAGTTGGAGCACAGAGCCTATTGGGCTGTCAAGAGCTTTAATATGAACATTGATGAAAGTGGCCTACACCGGAAGTTGCAACTTTCTGAGTTGGAGGAGATTCGCAATGAGGCCTACGAGAATTCAAGAATCTACAAAGAAAAGACAAAAGCATTCCATGACAAGATGCTTTTGAGAAAGGAATTTTCAATTGGACAAAAAGTCCTCCTCTTCCAGTCACGTCTTCGGCTATTCCCAAGTAAGTTACGTTCTCGTTGGGTTGGTCCATTTATTATCACTAATATTTTTCCTCATGGGGCGATAGAGATTCAAAGTTTACAGACTTCAAAGATATTCAAGGTTAATGGCCATCGGCTTAAACCTTACCATGAAGGGGCTCAAGTTGAATATATTGCCGACATACTTCTTGAAGATCCCAGCTATTTTGAATAGTATGAACAACTAGAAGGGGAGTTTGTTCTATTATTTTTTTTCTTAATCTTTATGTTACATTTAATAACCTTTTTCTGTGCTTTTTTTTCAACATTGGGGACAATGTTGATAATAAGTGTGGGGGAGGGGATTTAGATTTATTATTATTTGTTTGCTTATGTCAAAATTTTCACAAATTTTTTTACTAGTATTTTATGCAAAATAAGTATTATTTTGAAAAAAAAAAATTCATTTCCTGAAATTCATAATGTGATTGAATAAATAATTTGGCAAATTGTGATTAGTTTGTTAGCATTTCTTGTTTGATATGTAGTGGCTATATTAAGTAAGCAATAAACCCGTGAGTTTTTGAGCCATTGACTGACACTTCGGTCTTATTTTCTTTCCATTGTGTGATTTCTTCCATAATTTTGTTTCTCTAGAACTTGCCTTGATTCTCTTTTAAAGCTAATTTGACCATGCATGACTCAAGTGTGATTAAGGCCATTATTTGATTTTGAGCCTCATTAGCCAAGTAACCAGTTTGTCCTATGAATTATTTCTCCTTTGTTAACCCACTTTGAGCTTTACAGCCATTCTTTTCTTTATCTTGAACCACATTACAAGCCTTTTATATCTAAAAATAATGTCTTCACCAGCTGAATAACTAGTGGAGCAAATTTTGGATTATTCTTGATGTGAGATTGTGAAGAATAAGTGTGGGGGAGGCCATTTGTTTTGTTAATATGATGGAGAATGAGGTGGGTTGTATCTTCATTGCCGATTTGTCACTGGTCTTCTATGAAAAAGAAAACGAAGACAATTCATGATTCCAAAAAAATATGGAAATTGAAAAAATGGAAAAATGGAGAATATATGTTTGAAAAAGAAAAATATTGCTGAAAATTTATGAGAAAATGAGAAAGAATCAGCAATTGATTTTGAGTTGAAGTTACTTCTAAATAAATGAAGTAAGGGGAAATTCTGGTAATACTGAGGAAGCATTCTATACTTGGTGTTGAGCAAGTATCTTGGATTATTTGTATTTATTTGCTCCTCTAGTTTGAAAGCTTTTGTTTAAGCTACTTTCCTAAATATTCCCTACCTTAACCCTGCCCCATTACAACCTGTGGGAAGTCCTTATGATTTGTGTCATGCATGACTCTTGTAGTGGTGATTGAGAAGATATGCAAGCCTATGGTAGAGCAATTTTATAGGAATGAACTTGAGTGAAATTTATACCCATCAAACACTTGAGTGATGAGTGATATTCATGTGAGGGCTTACTTATTTAGTTCTCTCCATTTCCAGACAGGGGTGCTATCTTATTAATTGCAGGATGCTTCAGATTGTTGTTCATGATATGTTATGAGTTTTGGGGATTTTATTTATTTACTTCGCAAATAATATTTTTGCTTGGGGACAAGCAAACGTTTTAGTGTGGGGGAATTTGATGTGCATATTTTACACTCATATTTTAGGTACATTTTTATAATATTTTTGCATTAGTTATTTAATATTATTTAATAATTAGTTCTTTTTATATAATATATAATATATAATATATAGAATACATATTAATATGTATATATATATATATATATATATATATATATATATATATATATATATATATATATATATATTACGTACTATACTAGTATATATATTATTATGAATCCTAATATTTTAAATATTACTTCATATATATTTGTTTAGTCCACATCACAAATCAAACATGTAAATGCTTCCTTTTCTTTTCCTTCATACAGGCAATCAACAGGAGCGATTCTCGTGGCGCCATTCGGACGTGTGGAGAGAAATTAGGAAAATGAGTGGTAGAAAATAGCCTAGGTCCATTTTGGAAAGTGTATAAACAGTGGAAGATTTCTATTCTAAAATGTTCATTCTTTCCCTCTCGATTATTCTGTAAAGCTGCTATCAATGTCCATTCATTGCTAATTTCTTTAGCTTGGTTTAGTGAATTGAAGCCCCGGAATTGATTATGCTGTAAGATTATTTATTTATTTTATTATATAATTTTTATGCATTTGGGTATTAAATATTCTTCTAAGTTATTTGATATAATTATTTGCTATATTAGATAATGTTGTACTACAAATTATTCTAATATTCAGTAGCAACTGGGTTAATTATTGACGGCTTAGTGATAATTGGACTCGGGTAGAATATTTTCCTAAATTAAATGCAAACGCTTGTGCTTGTGTTATTTAGTTTGTCGGTTTTCCTAGTTCCTATTGCTGCTATTAAATTAAATCTATAGCGCTTGTCTTAGGTTATTTAGTAGTTAGGGGTAATTAAACCGCATGTGCTTTAGTTACCTACAACTAAGGGAAAACGGAAATGAAATAATTTCACGACAAATATTCAATTGCATATCAATTACCTTTTTGAGTCAATGATCAGTGTTAAATTCCGGTGGTGGATCTTTGCTAACCAAGGTTTTCTATTCTGAGTGTTTTCAATATATTGTTTTCATTGCTTTATTAGTTTATTTTCTTTGATTATCACCTTCATATCAAACCCCCTTTACTTTAATTTGAACACATACATTAAACTAGTTACTCCTCGTGGGATCGATCCTTACTCCCGCTACTACGTTTGTAAGGTTTTAATTTGGGAGCCTACGACAGCTCACCAAACCCGTCCTCCATCTGCCCATCAGCGAACTGGGATGAAGCAGGCCACCCCACATAAGTATCAAGAAAGAAGGAAGACCTCGAGCCCTCCCAGAAGTGCCAACCCAGTAATCGACAAAAGACCTGGAATGCTTCCTGCCGAAGCGACTCCGATAGTAGTTAGCCAGAGGAGCAGCGACCCCAACAGTTTCCTCTCTCTTACTCGCCGGTTAGCGGGCATCAGGACGAATGAACCTTTCCAGCAGGAAAGAAAGGGAAGGCCGTCCACCCCTCGGAGGGTAGCAGCTGAAGACGAACACACACTTGTGAGGGGTTCGGCAAGGGGACAACCAGTCATAAGAACGATTGTCAACCACCGGCAAATTGATCCCGGAATAATACTAGACTGCCCGACAGCAGGCACCAATGTCGATGTTGCTCCGGATGATGGAGCCGATTTTTATGACTGTGATACGCCAAAGGATGCAATGGAGGAGGACGTGTTGTCCAGAAGCCGGCACAGTCTGGCTACGGGTTCCCCTTTGCTCAATTGAGCTTTTTCTTTCACTCTTGTTTTTTAATGAATGTCTTAGTATGGAATTGCCAAGGGGCGGCGTCTAGAGCATTTCGCCGCACTCTTAAATTTTTCTTGCATGATTTTAAGGCTAGTATTATGTGTCTACTGGAGCCAAGAGTCTCTGGAGACCATGCCAATGAGATTTGCTTTGATCTTGGTTTTGATCAATGGCTAAGAGTTGAAGCCTTTGGCTTTTCGGGTGGGTTGTGGTCTTCTGGAAAGACGTGATTCAAGTCGGGACCTGTATGACCAATCCTCAGTTTATACTACTAAAGATTATAGAGGAGAATTCACAACCATGGAATCTATCCTTTGTGTATGGCAGCCCTGATCATGCCCTTAGAAGAAACCTCTTTGAGAACTTGTCTCAGGAGGGTCTAAATATGCAAGGACCTTGGCTATTAGTTGGTGATTATAACTCAGTACTCTCTGCGGACGAAGTCTCTAATAGTACTAACTTTTCATCTTCTCGATGTGCAGGTTTTAGGAAATGGATCTTCGACGAGGGTTTAATTGACCTCGGCTTTGAGGGTCCCCAGTTCATGTGGAGTAGAGACCTAAGCGCAACTTCATTCAGGGCAGCTAGGCTTGACCGTGCTCTGTGTAATTCAGAGTGGAGAATGCGATTCCCGGATGCAAGGGTACAGCACCTGCCTATAGTTAGCTCCGACCACGCCCCCCTCCTCATAAGAACCGTGGAAAAGAAAAATTTCTAGGGCCCGAGAAGCTTTAATTATAATGCAGCTTGGTCTTTACATCCGGAGTTCCCAAGTTTTATTAAGAATAACTGGAAAGCCGAATATGACCCGGAGCATGCCAAGAAAGATCTAGCAAGTAAACTTCAGAGCTGGAATCGTAATTCGTTCGGGAACATATTCCAAAGGAAACGAAGAGTCCTAGCCAGGATTAATGGGGTTCAAAAGGCTCTCGATAATTGCCCAAGGACAGACCTAATTAGGTTGTATAACAAACTGCAAAAGGAGTTAGAAGAGATTTTGAATCAAGAAGAGCTCTATTGGTTTCAGAGTTCCTGTGAGGATTGGATAGCAACTGGAGATCGTAATACGAGATTCTACCACGCTGCGACAGCTGCCAAAAAGGCCTATGCTAGGATCACCAAGTTAAGAAATAACCAAGGGGAATGGCTGGAAACCGAGGAGGCCATCTCACGCCACATTACTGACTTCTTCACAGATTTGTATACGGAGGAGGTTAACAGCCGAGATCATACCGCCTAGAGTAAGTCATTCCCGGCCCTGCAAGAAGCCGAATGGGACTATGTGAATGCCCCTTTTACACCATTGGAAGTCAAGCAAGCATGCTTTGACATGGCCCCGTTTAAAGCCCCTGGACCAGATGGATATCATGCTGGTTTTTTTCAACATAACTGGTCGGTTGTGGGGGAGAATTTGGTATCCTTTGTGATGGATTATTTTGCGACTGGCAACCTTGCGGAGGGATGTAATGATACTGTTATAACTTTGATACCGAAAGTCCAGTGTCCAGAGAACGCGAAGCAGCTACGACCTATTAGTTTGTGTAATGTTTCCTACAAGGTAATATCAAGGACTCTTACCTCTAGACTGAAAGCAGCTATCCAGAAGCTTGTTGGCCCCAATCAGTCAAGCTTTGTTCCCGGGAGACAAATAGTGGACAATATAATCGCATATCAAGAAGTTTTGAATACAGGTAATCACAAAAAAGGAAAAGTGGGATTAATGACCCTTAAGATAGATTTTGAGAAGGCATATGACAGGCTGTCATGGAGTTTTGTCCAAGATACTCTTCAAGATGCAGGTTTCAATGAGGTCTGGATCAGACATATTATGGGATGTATCACAACAACAAGGTTGGCAGTTTCCTTAAATGGACAGCGGTCGCAATGGTTCAAGCCTTCGAGGGGTATCCGACAAGGTGATCCTATATCCCCACTAATCTTTGTGCTCTGTATTGAACGGCTAAGCCACCTAATCCATGAGAAGGTCGAAGAAGGCCATTGGAAAGGGATTAGCGTTTCCAGAAATGGCCCATGCATCTCACACCTCCTCTTCGCGGATGATATGGTGCTCTTTGGGGAGGCATCACCACAACAAGCATTGGTGATAAAGCAATGTCTAGACCTTTTCTGCAACAGCTCAGGACAAAAAGTTAACTTTGATAAGTCTCTAATGCACTTTTCTAAGAGCTGCCGATCAACGTGCAATAGCTGAGATACTCAACATCACAATTACTAAGAATCTAGGTAAATATCTGGGGGTGACCTCGCAGCACGGCAGACTGAAAAATGACTCTTTTCAGGGGATTATTGATAAGGTCCAAAATAGACTCTCAGGTTGGAAGATGAAAACTCTCACTATGGCAAGTAGGAAAGTCCTTGCCCAAGCAGTCCTCTCTGCTATACCCATCTACGCAATGCAGTCGACGACGATACCATTGGGAGCCCTTGATGAAATTGAAAAGCTAATTCGAGTCTTCTTATGGGGATGGACTGCCGATGAAAGAAAGTCCAATCTCGTGGTGTGGGATATAGTTACGAAGGACACAAGGAATGGAGGAATTGGAATTAGGAAGTTGGTTAACATGAATTCTGCCTTTATGGTGAAACTGGGGTGGAGGATACACTTGGGCGAAGAAGGACTATGGGCTCAGATCATGAAAGCTAAGTATGGGGTACAGAATCCAGACCCTAATACATGGCAGCCAAAGACAGGTATGTCTAATGCTTGGAGAGGAATCCTGAAGGCAGCACCAACTCTTATGAAAGGCCTCAAAAAAATCGTTGTGAATGGCAGAAAGACCCTCTTTTGGATGGAACCTTGGATCGAACAGCAGCCCTTGATCAATTTAGTTACAATCAATTTGCTGTTACCAACTTTGTATGCCCGAGTCTCGGAATACTGGGAGACCTCCAAAGGTTGGAAATGGGAAGAGTTAATGGACCTTCTGCCAATTCAGGTATTGCAAAAATTAGAAGCTTTATCTTAACGGACAGTAATGACGTGGAAGATACTACTGGGTGGGGATGCAGTTCCACCGAGGAATTTTTGGTGTCTTCGGCATATTCTTTAATATCCAATCCACAATTCCAACCTGAGACGCGCAAATGGAGTAACATCTGGAAACTGGAGGTCCCGAGCAAAATGCAATTTTTTCTTTGGCTAGTTAGGCACGACAGGATCATGTCCAATGAAAATAGAGCCAAAAGAGGATTCACAGATAATAGCAACTGTGACTTATGCGGAGATCAAGTGGAATCAACGGAGCATATCCTTCAAGCTTGGCCTATTGCTAGACCAATCTGGGAAGCAGTTATGCCTAACACAGGCAACATTACCCATGCCTCGTCTTTTTTGGAATGGTTTGACGCAGGGGTTGAAGGTTGGGGTTGTAACAGACGAAAGCATAACAACAAGATCATCTTTGCCTTGTCAATTTGGTGGTTATGGAGATGGAGAAATGACAGAGTATTCAATGGTAAGAACTTAAGTGTTAATCAAAAAGTCTACTGGATCCACACACAATGCAGAGAAATCAATGAGGCCTTCAACAAAATCGGTATGATGGGGCCAAGGGCGGCAACGCGCAAGTGGAAACTCATCAGGTGGACCAAACCCCCAAACGGATGGTCGAAGGTAAACATCGACGCATGCCTTAACATCACCACAAATTAGGCTAGGTGTGGTGGGTTAGTCAGGAATGATCAAGAAAGTTGGGTTAAAGGCTTCACATATGCAGTTGGGGTTTGCTCGATTGATGCCGCCGAAGCCTGGGCACTCCTTAGAGGTATCCAGTTAGCCACTGCCCTGGGATTGAAAGAGGTTTGCTTCGAAAGAGATTCCATGAGTATCGTCAAGGCAGTCAACCAGGATGGGGTCATTGATAATGTCGCAAGGAACATCATTCATGAATGTAAGCGAGAACTCTGCAATATTGCTAGTTGGACAGTATCTTATGCACCGAGGGAACAGAACCGTGCTGCAGATTGCCTAGCCAATTCAACCAATGCATTTGCTGGCCTCAAGATTTATGATGTTTCACCAGAAGAGCTCAAACAGATCCTAGAAGAAGACAGAGTTGGTATACCAGAATGGAGACAAATAGATAGTCCCCTTATGTAATTACCTGGGTTTCCCCCTTCCATATTTTCTAAAAAATACATAATTATGATTACTGCGTTTCCTATTTCTATATTTCCTCATTTCCCTTTCGATGCAACCTCGTGAGCAAGTATATAAATTATAAACATTTTTGCCATTTGAGAACAAGAATAACATAAGAGCTAAATGGACATTTCTGCCCTCTAAGGATTCATTTCACATTTTCACAGCCCGCCATTAAACTTTTGCTTCTACTACACATATAAAGCACTTAATTCTGTCTCTAATCATTTCCCACCTCCACTCAAACCTTACTTAATTCCTAAACCAACGAAATATGATCATCAATCTTCAGAACAAAGAATCCCAGTTTATGATTATTGCAATTATAAATGCGTTTAGCCCTATTTTATTGGTCATTTGGGTGAAATTAATCTTGTGTCTTGAGTGTAGAGGACGGAGATGGAGGTGCAGAAAACGAAGCCCATGACGCTCCATCAATTGTCATTTGAGCGAAACAACAGTTTTGTCAATGCCTTACAGGTTGAATTTTCATCTGCATTCACAAATACGAACTTAAGATCTGGTTTAGGTTACTTATTCGCAGTTGAATAGTTCATGTTTGACTTTCCCCTGCATATTAATCTTCACTTCGTCTACTAACTACTGCAATTTCTCTGTCATCAGCTTTATTTTTTCGAATAATTTTTTTAAAGACAATATTTTAATTCTGAGTTGGGGTGTCAAATGAGCTTAAATCCGTGGACCAATTCTAAATCCTCTCGCGGTGGGACAGGTTAAGGTTTAAGACTTTTTCTGGCATGCCAAAATGTGGGCCTCGTGGTCTTGGCCCATGCGAGTTGGCAAGCTACGCTGGTTAGCTCACATGGGCTAACCCACGGGCTTTCAAATAAAATATATATATATATATATATATATATATATATATATATATATATATATATATATATATATATATATATATATACTAGTTTTTTACGCGCATTGCGCGATTGAGATAATGCCCAATGTTTTTTTTTTTAAAATAAGTACTTTAAAGTATATCAAGGCAATATTATATTGGAATCGTTCATGTGATAATTGAATGTTGAATTTGCGTATTTAAATATGTAATTCCAAGTTTACACATGTAAGATAATATAGTCAAGATTGATTATAATTGTCAATAAAATAATTGTATAGGCATGGTTGAAATCAAATACGGGACATAAGGGAGAGCAAATACAAATTAGGGCATAAAATATTAAATATATACTAATATTGTTTGAGGAGATTCCGACATTAGGATTTGTGGTTAAGTTCTATTAAGACTTTAATATTAGAATTAGATTAATGGTGTAGTTATAATTCTATATTAGACTTTAATATTAGAATTAGATTAATGGTGTAGTTAATCAATTGATGAATTTGAATTTTAAATGTAAAGAATTTTTATATTGAAGAAAAATAAAGACAATATAACTAATGAAATTATTTCTCTTATTTAATTTATTGATAATGAATATTTTTTTTTTGAATAAAGGTATTGTGGACACATAATTCTAAATTAAAGAAATGCATATGTATTTTTTTTTGTTGTAACTACTAAATTATTATTTATATAATTTAATAAGAGTAAAATAGAGTACTAATTATGCCAACTTTGATTGGAATGGGGTTTGAACCTAAGACTTTTTTTTTATTGAAATCAATAAGTTAACAGTGAACTAACAGCAATTCTTAAAATTTTAACGGAATTAGGAATGGTGTGTGTGTATTTTAGGAAATTTTAGTGTAAAATTTAAATCTGATCAATCTTTTAATCAATTTGAGTCATTCATTTGATTAAAATCTGTGACCGCCATTTTTTCTACCCATTATAGGTCTAACTCTCTTGGGCTCTTATTAGTATAGTAGATATATATATATATATATATATATATATATATATATATATATATATATATATATAACATTATAAAATTTTTAAAAATATTTTTTTTTTAGTTTTTGAAGTTAGCCCTGGGGACCCACGAGCCCGTATAAGGTTGGCTAGGGTTGAAGAGTTTTAGCCCGTGTACTTTGTGGGCCAGCTTGCAAAATTTTACAAAAATTTCAACTTGCAGTGGGGCAGGCCTAATGCAGTGGGCTAGCCCGCATTGACACTATTGATTCTGTGGGTGTTATAGATTCGGTTGTTATATCATGCACCGCGCGTCAGATACTACAGTGTCTCTAAACCGACATTGTTTCACGTATTATTTTTATATTATCAAATGAAACTACAGTTATATCAAAATGATACTGTAGTTGTGGTGAAATGAAATTACAGTATATATAAAATGAAACTGAATAACATTTCACATATTTGAGTGTATATTGTACAATGAAACTGTAATTATATAGAAATGATCATGTAGTTGTGTTTTAATGAAATTATAGTGTATATAAAATAAAATAAAATAACATTTTCACATTTTGAGTGTATAAATATTGAATGAAACTATAGTTATATCGAAATGAAACTGTAGCTGTGTTGAACTGAAACTGCAGTGTATACAAAATGAAACTGAAGAACAAAGTTATTTTTTGCGAAGATTCTGTTTCTTTTCATTAAATAAAACGACGTCGTTTTGACAGTGTCGGTTTAGACACACTGTAGTGTCTGACGCGCGGTCGGTGCATGATTGATCATGCACTGTGGTGCATGATATAGTTTGCCTTATAGATTAGAGTCTTCTTGATTCCTCACCTCCAATATGAAAATGGTGATGAAAAAGAGCTGAAAAACGCTTACCCGCGACATGGCTCTGATATATACCCTTTGTTAGATCAAGTTTTTGCCATTACGTCAAAAGTTAGGCGCAACTTTATTTCTTTATAGACTGTCATCACAATTTCAAGAGGTAAAGCGCTGTACTTGACCCTTTACCGACCCTACCTAATAATTTTCTAACCACCAATTGATGGATTTAACCCTTTACCGACTTCCGCCCAACATGTTCATTGTTCTTCTGAAACGGCTTTGATGGGATAAGCACTTGTGCACTACTTAAGTTATTTTGACTCTTGTGTAATGCCTGCTTCAGGAGCTCAAGAACTTGAGGCCGCAACTTTATTCTGCTGCAGAGTTTTGTGAAGAATCATACCTTTACAGTGAGCAGAAACCAATGTAAGATAAACAAGCTCACTCATTTTCCTGTCTTATTATTGAATTATGCGCTTGATAGTCAGTCTATCTGTGTTTACTCATCTCAAGTAGTATATAAAAGAGAGACTATAATGCTGTTAGAGCTCTTGTCAACTAATATATATCAGTCTGCATTTAGTAATATCTATCTATGATAATGCTCTCCATCTTACTCTGTATGAACTTTTAGGGTCTTTATCAACCTAAAAGATTATGCTCTATGATAATGCTCTCCATCTTACTCTGTATGAACTTTTAGGGTCTTTATCAACCTAAAAGATTATGCTGCTAGAGCTCTTGTGAATGCCATTGATCACCTAGGCACTGTTGCTTACAAATTGTGTGACCTCCTTGAGCACCAAAGCTTAGATATTTCAATCATGGAGTCGAAGATCGCATGTTTAAATCAGGTAATGTATTAGTCCACATTTTTCTTAAAGAATTAATGCAATCATGGGCTGAACTTAACGCTACGGTTTCTGCAGAAATTTCTAACATTCCAAATGTATGCGGTTAAAGAAGGCCTCAGGAGACATCAGCTACTAGCAATCATCCCGAGGCATCACAAACATTATACTTTACCAAGTATGACTACTTGTGTATCTAAAAGTACTTGTGATAAGAAGAGTTGCATATCCATTTAGTCTAATTATATGATTGACTTTTGAGCTAGATTCTGTCAGCAAGAAAGTGCAGTTTAGCCCACAGATTCAGATGGATCCTGGGCAACATATACAAGCAAGTTCATTTCTTTGTTCTTCAGGTATGGTTGACTAGTAGTCTTATGTTGTCTGCACAAAAATGTCAAAAACTATCTTATGTGCCATAGATGAAGGTACCCCTGCTACAAATTCTCTTTCGATCCCGAGGAATCTAGCATTAGAAACCAAATCAGCTTTGAAAGAGGCTTTGTATGCATTCACAAGGTTAGTCATATATCTTATTATATATATACACCTTTCACCTGATAAGTGAAATAACTTCCTATCTTTATACCAATATATATAGTTTCTGGTGTGCTTAAAAGATTTTGATGTTTCTTTCCCTCTACAGTTGCGAGGACATAAAACTAAAAGGTTCTGAAAGAGCATCAGAAACCAAGTCAACTTTGAAAGAGGCTTTGCGTGCATTATCCATGAGGCTAGTCATGCCTGCCTTTCTGCCGATAAGTGAAATAACTTGCTATCTTAAGTTGCTGGAGACTTTAAGAGGGTATGGTATAAAAGATTTTGATGTTTCTTTCCCTTTACAGTTGTGAGGACACAAAAGGTTCTGAAAGAGCATCCGGTGCGCCCAACATGTTAGGTATGTATGTAAAGATTCTTTGCTCCCTATAGCAGATCATGCATGCGCTTTCAATTTCAGAATTACAGACCTGGCCCCTTTGTCTCTTCAGTTTTATTGACAGATAGTGAAGAGATCAATAGGGCACCTCAATCAACAAATGTGGATTCTGCATCTAGTGTAAGGATGCAAGCGTTGGGCCTCTTGGGGCGGGTAATGCTAAAGCACTTGATAGCTTGTTATATGTACTAGATTCTGGTTATTAATGGCTCGATCTGATCCTCGTGTTTCTGCAGATTATGTGTGCATGCGTGATACATGAAGCTATTGCCTGAAGAATCGTATATCAGTAGTATCTGCCCAGCTTATTGCTGCTCGATCAGCTCTGTATAATCAGTACATTATATTCAAAGGAATCCCATTTTGTTTTGCAGAAATCAATGTTGCCTTACAGATCATTGGAAGATTGTCCAGGCACGCATTCCTTCTGCTTTCTTCTTCAAGCAGAACAGATCAAAATTGGAGACTGGTATTGCAATGACATAAAGTGTTATTGCCTTAGGAATGCAGGATACATAGTACTGCTTTCTGTCACTTCTTTCAAAGATTCTTGGTTAATAATATCTATAATTTTTTTCTGTGTATTTGCAAATGCTTATTTGCACTACTTTTCTCCTCGATCTGTGTATTGCTCTAAGATTAAAGAGTTTATAGCAATTGGTGTTAACTTTTTAAAAAGACTTGAGTAATGGTCCTTCGAGTATTGTGATATTACCAGCAAACGTCCTCCGAATATAAAATGACCAGCAAACGTCCTCGAGTATCAAAAAGTAACCATCAAATGTCCTTTGAGTATAAAAATAAATGACCATATGTGGTCTTCGGTTAGCAAAGGCATGAAAATGACATTAAAAGTTGGGTACACTCAATTTACCCTTCAATTTAATGCCACTTTCACTGTTTCACACATTTGCTAACGGAAGACTACGTGCGGGTGGTCACTTTTTGATACTCAAAGGACGTTTGCTGGTAATAGCAAAATACTCGAAGGATCATTAAATGTATTAACTCAAAACACTTTCTAGAACCTTAAACTTACCACTCAATCACTTAATGTAATCCATTTTATTTAAATATTACTAAAACAAATTAATAGAGTTGTCAAATTAGGTGCAGAGCAGAGAGCATTTCTGGTTTAACATGATGAAGAAACATAAGAGTATATTGATGAATGGAATCACTTACAGCTCAGGTGTACAAAGCTAGATTATATACAAAAAGCTAACCAAGGACCTTGTGGTCCAATGGTATTTGATTGCTCTTTTAAGTGGGAGGTGATAGGTTCGAGTTTTAGTGGAGGCGATTAGTAGTTTGGGTATTCCCTTCCATCGTAATAAAAAATATACAAGAATATACAAGAATTTAAGAGGCGAGCATGTATCATATGCACCAAACATAAGGAATTGAACCTATTCTTAGACAAACACAACCCTAAGGAATTGAACCTATTCTTAGACAAACACAACCCTTCGTGTTTCAACACTCCCCCTCAAGTTAGAGCATGTATATTGCACCAAACATGTTATAAATATATTCAAACTTAGCACTTCTTAAATATTTAGTAAATATATCATTTAATTGGTCATTCGAGCCTAGAACAATAGTAATATCTCTAGATGCAACTTTGTCTCAAACAACATGGTGGTAATTAAATTACTATTGGGTGTATGGATACTAGTCTGGCAGCTAGGGAATGAAGGACGGGGGGGGGAGGGGGGAGGATCCCGAGCTTATGCTAAAAGTCCCCTCCCACAAGCATTATTAAATGTGGTATTTATAGGGACTTAGTAGACACATGCTAAGAAGTCGGCATGTGTGACATGTGTTCCTCATGCACTCAGTGGTCTCGGAGGCTAAGGAGGGATGTCCACGTGTGATGAAATATCTGATTAACCATATTTGGTGCACTTGGGATGAGCGTAACTATTTATATTTGTCTTTTAGTACTTAGCACATGGGCTCGGGAACCTTAGCTGGGCAGTAGGGTCGGGACCGAGCCCATGATGCGCTACACAGTTAATACGGCATATAATGAGATTGCATTTCGGGTTGGGTTGGGTCTCATTACTTAACCGGGCCGGGTCGGGGACTGTTCCTTGTGTCCCAAGCGGTACATACCGAGCACTTATATGGCAAGTTGTCTAGAGTATATTTCCCATCAAATGTGTTTTGTTCTTTCATGAAAAATTAAATTTGACGCAATACATAGAGCTGCTTGATTATGACAAATGAGCTTTATGGACTCCATTGTACAAATTAACTTCAATTTAGTAAGGAGGTTTTCAAGTACAATAAGTTCACATGTCCCGAAGGTCATGGATCAATATTCAGTTTCTGCACTTGATCGAGAAAAAACATTTTGCTTTTTAGTTTTTCAAGAGATTAAGTTGTCACGAAGGAAGATGCAATATCATGATGTTGGCTTTCTATCCCATGAACATCATGCCTAGTCTACATTTGTATAACAAGCCAGTGTCTGGCGATAATTCAATTAGCAATGAATCCCACTCTCATGGCAATTCAATCCTAATTGAAACATTTTATCAAACACATAACCTATAAGTCTTCTTCCAATCTCATTTTTCCAAAGCAAACTTAGAATTGAGAGAAGTGTATGTTGCAAGAATTCTCAAGCATAATTGGACCCTAATTATACAGAACACTTAACACACAATAAGAACCATAACCTACTCAATACACATTCACTTAATGCATTTGGACTTATAAAAGAATCTATAACAAGAGAAAACTCAATACAAATCTCAATAGAAAATCTAGCTATTCATGATTTGACTTGCAAACTAAAAGAACAATGAAACTACATGTATTGAAAGCACAAAGGAGATCGAAGGAATTGAAATGTAGGTAATGAAAGCTTAGCTCTTATCCAATGTTGATTGAAGATATAAGTTTGAATTGAAGTTGTAATTGAATTGCAATATTAAATTGAAATCTAATATAACCTAACCTAAAGCTATTTTAAGCGGAGAGAAGTTAAAAAGCGAAAATATCAAAAATGCCTCTAAAAATAACTATTAATCCCCATTTATAGTGGTTAGAATCGTACCTCATTATAGAATATTAGGTCCGCTCATGATCAATCTCAGGGTCATGAATTCGGTCGTGACAATTTTATGTGTGTAACAATTTTGATTTCTAAGCCAATTTTTACCTTGTAGACCTTTGAATTAGACATTGTAATCTTCATAAAAGTTGTAGCTTTTTGCATTATATTTTCAAGGCCATTTGAATCACTTGATTTGGACTATATATACTACACTAAGATATGATTCAAATGTCAATACATCGTCTAGTAGATCGAGCAAAACAGGGTCGAGTTTATCACGCTAACAGTCACGGTCATGAGTGTCAGCGTGACGCTTTGTCCTCACTCCAATTTCGAAGGGGGGAGCTCCTATAGAATCCTATCCCCATTTTTCTTTTGCTAGGCCCAAAAAAAAAAAAAAAAAAAAAAAAAAAAAAAAAAAAAAACTCACTTTTTTTACGATTATAGGGTTTATTTGAATATGAAATCCAATCTTGGAAATACAACATCCCACTTTTTTTTACTACCCATAAGGTTTCGATACATTTCGCAATCGAGAAATTTCTACGGATGCGGGTTCTATTCTAGAACAATTAGCCGATCTAGATTTACGAATTATTATAGAGAATTCTTTACTAGAATGGAAAGATTTGGGGGAAGAAGAGCACATAGGGAATGAATGGGAAGATCGAAAAGTTGGAAGACGAAAGGATTTTTTTGGTTAGACGTATGGAGTTGGCTAAGCATTTTCTTCGAACAAATATAGAACCCGAATGGATGGTTTTGTGTCTATTATCAGTCCTTCCTCCTGAGTTGAGGCCAATCATTCAGATAGATGGGGGAAAACTAGCTAATGAGCTTGGATATTAATGAACTCTATCGAAGAGTTATCTATCAGAACAATACCCTTACTGATCTATTAACAACAAGTAGATCTATGCCAGGAGAATTAGTAACTCCAAAATGCATGTTTCTTCATTTTCTTTACTCCTTTGTGTTCTTGGATTATGTTATGGTACTTCCAACTCACTTTTTTTTTTTTTTAAAACCTTTTAGGACTCTTGAAACACATCTTTGTGCCAATATGACTTCTAAAAACATCTAATTGATCTCTAATTTACATTATTATAAAATTAATGTTCTTCCTTAACCTCTCACGACTCTCGAAACTCACCTTTGTGACAATATGACTTCAAAACTGTTCTCAAATGTACATTATTTTAAAATAATGTCTCCAAATGACCTAAATGACACGTAAGAATCAAATAAGAACAGAACATGCTTATTAACTTCAAATTAGCAAAGACCCGTATGAATTTGATATTAAATATGAACATAAAAATAGACTAAATAGTAAGAATGGGCACTCAACATCTACACTAGTTTTTTTTTTTTTCATAATTCAATCAATCACTTATTTTCATCTCCAATTACATTATTAAATTTCTCTCAATTTTATGTTCTTTCTTAATTATAATTTATTTTTTAATTTCTTTTCAAGGGGTAAAAGAATATAAAATTATCCCAACTTTTTTTTTTTAAACCAACTTATGAAAAGAGAAGTACAAGTTTCTACATTAATATGTTTCAAACTATTTTTAAGATTTAGTAATCTATACTATTAATATAAATTGTCAAAATTAAAAAGGAAAAAATTAAAGCAAAATAAGATATATGAGTATGTCACATTGCTAAATATATATATATTTTTTTAAGAAGGAACTCTTATTAAAAATCAAAACAATGTCTTGCCAAGGCTCAAAAAGTAACCAAGGCTACAAAGAGATAAAAGAATAAAGCAAAGAGGCCTAAGGCTAACTAATAAAGGAAATAAACTCTAAACCACCAAGTGGGCCCAACACCCATACAAACCACCTGTACCACATGCAAAGCTGGACAATTCCTGGGCGTCATGCCCTACACCAAGGGTGGGAACGGTGCTCCAAAACCAAAGAAGGACTAGTTTCACCCTCAAGCGTCAGGTCAATCTCCCGCGGTACAGAGCTCTGCATTTTTATCCGAGGGGACCTATGTGACCATCCACAGAAGCAATGAAACCAGCCTCCCGAAACCCTACCACCCTTATGCGTTGGACAGATCCCCTCCGGTACAGATCTCTGCATTTTTATCCGGAGGACCGTGAATAGTCCGCCACATAGCAATGGTTCTCACCTCCACCCACCCTTGGAACCCAGGCCACCCTCGTACGTACAGAGCTCTGCAGTTTATCGCAGAGGGCTTCAACGGTCCAAAGTCCCAAGCGATGGCTCCCTAACCACTGATGCCAACGTTGCTAAATATTTTACTTTCAAAGAAGCATAGACTCCTCTATCAAATGGGAACTTCATGCCCCCATTCACATAGTATCAATCATGCACTGGATATCGCTTTTTAAATTGAAGAGAGTTTAATTTCACTCTCCTATTTTGTCAAAATATTGCTCTAAGTAGCATTCATTTTGCATTAAAAACACATTTATTTAGGCATTTTACTTGAAAAATTTGTTATTTATTTACTTGAAATTATAATATTTATACATTTACTTGTCTACAACCCAACCTGTAAAGATTATTTGCATGCATTAACTTTTAAACCTATTTATTATTGACATAACATAAGCATTTATTCACACGACTACAATGTAATTAGGTTGAAATAAGCAAGAGTTACATATTCAAGCCCATAGGAAGCAATACAACTCTAATCCAAACCCCTAAATCTACTACTCACGATCGCAATACATCTTATCAAGAACAAAACACATAGGCCCTATTTGGTAAAATAGTTAGTCTATAGGTCAATTATATTTTAGCTTATTTCACCAGTATTAGTTGTTTGACTTGGTTTAAAAATTAATATAAGTGTTTAGTTAATTAGTTTTTTGTACTCCAAAATGTTAAAATTCAAAAAGCTACTCAAAATAACTTTTACAAACAGCTTTTTGATAAAAGAAATTATATCAAATAGCTATTAGCTAACAACTAATTTACCAAACACCTTTCTACAATCAGCTAATGTTATTAACTAGTTATACCCTCTAATTAACCTAATCAACTAACAGCTAAGATCCATTTAGCAAACAGGGTAATAAAAGATAGCATAGCATAAATGAAGGCAAATAAATTAAAGAGAACTTCCCTATTTCATCATCTAATCTACACTGGTTGCTTTAATTTTTTTTTTCATAAATCAGCCAATCACTTTTTTCATTTCCTATTACATTACTAAAATTTATCTCATCACTTATGTTCTTTAATTTCTTAATTATCATTTATTTTTTAATTTCTTTTCGAGGTGATAAAAGAATATAAAATTATCTCATCAACTTATTAGGTATGAAAGGATCGGAGAAGTAAAAGTTTCAATAATGTACTGTTAACATGTTTCAAACTATTATTAAGATTTAGTAATCTATACTATTAATATAAATTGTCAAAATTAAAAAGGAAAACATTAAAGCAAAATTAGAGATGTGTATGTGTATTTCACATTGCTAATTTACTTTGAAGGAAGCATGCATCATGGACTCTCATTCAAATATAGTATCAATCATGCACTGCGGGCATATTGTTTTTTGAATTGAAGAGAGTTTCACTCACCTATTTTGTTAAAATTTTGCCCTATGTAGCATTTGTTTTTAATTGGAAAAACATTTATTTCGAAATTTTACTTGACAAATTAAAGTTGTTAAAGGGATCAATATTTGGTAATAAACTAATAATTATATTAATTAAGCCCCAAATGAAATGATCTATCAAAGTACCTTCAAAATTAAACATTAATTATCTAAATAGAGCTTAGGCAAAACTCTCTCTCTATATATTTAAAACATTTCAATGATAAAGATTATTTGCATGCATTAACTTTTAAACATATTTATTATTGGCATAACCAGTGTTGAAAAAATTGCGCATAAGCGGTCCCCAGGCGCCTAGTTATTTTTTCAACCTTGGGCATAACATAATTAAGCAATTAGTAATATTATTTTTGAATGCTACTGACTTTATGACATTATAATATATCTGTTCAACCCCTGATGCTCGATCTCATAATCTCTCACATGAGAAAAGTCATTACATGTCATCTGAGCACAAGGACTGCAATGGAATTAGGTTAAATATAAAATAGAAATAATTTAATTTTGTTGTTGGAAATGTCACTCTAGACCCCAAACTTGAACTACGTATGCTGATATATGCATGGCATTATTTCTCATTTTAAAGTAACTGAATTGAAGGACGATCATAACTAACGGTCCATGAAATGAAATATCTGGGTTTTAATTTGTTGAATTTATCGTCGTCACTTTTTCAACTTCCAAATCTCGTCATTTATCGTTGACGGGCGCGCGCTCTGATCTGAGTGTCTATAAATACTATATTAACTCGCAAGCTAAGCTAGCTAGCTAGCTAGCGTCAAATTAAACCTCTACTTCTCTTCTTGAAACTACTCTGATCTTCAAGAAAGGATCGGAGCTTTAATTTTCTGCATTTCATTCGCACTTTCAATTCGTTCTGGGCAAGAAATGGCAAGGCGGGGAGGTTATCGGCATCCTCAGTCCCCGCCCCAGGCGGCGTTGCCCCCTCGTGCTCAGAGGAATCGGAGGTTCGACTGGAAGTTTTCACTATTCCTTTGCTTCCTAGTGGTAGTGGCCCTCATATCTTATCTCGCGCCCTTATTCTTCTCCGTTCCTCGCCCGGAAAGACCTGATGATTTATCCAAGTTTGAGCCTTATAATCGCATTGATAAGTTGAGGCGGGAAAATTCCAAGTTTTACACACTCCGCTCTGTAAAACTCAAACTTGCTTTGGTCAGTTAATTTAATCGATCATTTTCTTCTTCACTTCACTTTCTTGAGAATTGCATCCTAATCCTGATTATTATTCATTATATCTAGGTTTTTACACATCTCTTAGTTGATCCATATCAAGATTTGATGATTAATTTTGCATTATCTTTGAAGGAGATTGGCCATGAATTCCAGGTAGATAGTTTTAATTTGCATGCCAAGTTGAATTGGGTGAATAAACATATATGCATGTATCCATCTCTGATCTAATGGTCTTAACATTATATCTAATCAATCTAGGTGCTCACACTTGAAGATGGTCCTCTGAGTACTGTATGGAGAAATGAAGGAATTTCTGTCAGTAACATAGATACTAATGGAAGTCTGAAAGTAGATTGGCTAAAGTATGTCTCCATCTGATCTGCTTCATTTCTATATATATCATTTGCTAGTTTTATTTTTTGAACTAAAGACTAGTGCATTGATTGTTTCTTGTTTTCTTTCGTTGAACACCCATTGCAGAAATGAGAAACATTCAATTCTTCTGTGAATTTAATTTTAATCTGCTTATTGATTGATTCTATATATATCATCTATATATCTATCAAATTGAATTGAGCTTTCTTGTTAAGTAACTTTATTGTTTAATGGTTTTATGCAGCTATGATGCAGTGCTTCTGAACTCATTTGAAGCTGTGGATATCCTGTCTTGGTAAGAAACAGATGAGAATATATGCTAGCAATTGATTGTTTTGAAGTATCTTAATTGAAATAGATCTATCTCTTGTATGTGTTCTTTATATGTATGTTGATTTTAGTTGTTGTTTTAGTGGATTGAGTGTACGTTTTGTGGTTACTACAGTCTTATGAAGGAACCTTTTAAAAGTGTGGCTGTTATATGGACTGTCGGTGAAAGTGCACTTGCTGGCCGACTGGAAAAATATAACTCAACTGGCCAGAATATGTTAGCTGATAGTTGGAGAAAAGTTTTCGGGCGTGCCAATGCTATTGTGTTCCCATACTACAATTTGCGGGTACAGATTTTGAAAAATTTATTAACTTAACTTTTTGGAATTCGATCTTCGTTATATAACTAATTTGGGTTTGGCTATTCTTTTCAGATTGCATATTCAGTATGTGATACTGGAAACTACTATGTAATTCCAGAGTTTCCTATTGAACCACAAGATGTTGATGATTACATTGTGAGTAATTCGGAAATATATGCTAAGATGGGGTGTGGGCCACAACACTTGATCATTGCAATTGTGGGAAGCCAACGACCGTACAAGTATCTCTGGGTCGAACAAGCCCTTGTTTTGCAGGCTCTAATACCAGTTTTGCAAACCATTGACAATTTGAAGAATCCTCCTCTCAAAGTAATTGTCCTTTCAAACCAAACTTCCTTGTTGTGGGAATCTAACTTCACATTCTCGCTTAATCAGACCGGAGTGGTGAAGCGTGTTGCAGCTTCAGATGAATTAGATGCAGAGAGGATTTTGAAATTGAGTGATATTGTGATATATGCATCAGTCCGCGAACAGCAATCTTTTCCATACACTTTGCTAAAAGCAATGCTCTTTGGGAAACCTATAGTAGCTCCAGACCTGTCAATTATCAAGAAACATGTATGTAGGATTTTGATTTTGATTTTGTTTTTAACTTCAATTTGTGCTTCAATTCATGATGATTTTTATATTTGCCAGGTTGTTGATGGAGTCAGTGCCTTTCTTTATCCAAAAGAGGACATCACGGTTCTAACTGAGGTAATGGCCCGTGTAGTTTCGAATGGAAAATTGTCACGTGTAGCTCGAAAAGTTGCACTTGTTGGAGAGCATATAGCCCTGAACATTATGGTTCCGAAGAGTATCCAAGCGTACGCTTTGATATTGGAAAACATTATCCCACCTGGAGTTGCAGGAAAGTCTCTGGCTCTCCCGGTCCCTAAGTTTCTAGTGCCAAAATGGAAGTGGCATCTTTCTGAAACAGTAAATAAGTATGTGAGCACAAGATTTTGGACCCATAGCATTTTAAACAAGTTTGAGAAGCAATTTAATCCTATTCAGACAGAGAGTTCAATGGATGAGATGGACAACATTATTATGAATCGTTTCTTGGATGAAGAAAAAGAGTTACAAATTGCAAATAGCATCGAGGAAGCTGAGGAGGAAGAGGTAACTAACTAACTGATTCTCTCTCATTTTCGTTCTTTCCAGAATAGAATTATATTTGGATTTGACGGATGCAGATAGAAGGCAGAAATGTTCAACGAAGGCGAACATGGGAGGAAATAAACAAACTTGTAAAAAAGGCTGAGCGTTTAAGGAAAGTTTTGCAAGAAAGGGGGTATGGGGAGCTTGAAAGGACAGGCCAACCATTGTGCATATATGAACCTTATTATGGAGAGGGGACCTGGCCATTTTTGCACAATTCATCACTCTATCGAGGACTTGGGCTTGTGAGTAGTCATCGTCTTGTTCTTCGTCTACTATATATATATATATATATAGTACTTGTCTTAACTGTTGATACATTTAATTTGCTGGCAGTCTACTAAAGGACGCAGACCTGAATTTGATGACATTGATGCACCTTCTCGTCTTCCACTACTGCGTGACCCTTATTACAGAGATGTCCTTGGCGAATATGGAGGCTTCTTTGCCATTGCAAACCGGACTGGTCGCATACATAAACATCCTTGGATAGGTTTCCAATCTTGGAGAGCAACCGCAAGAAAGGTTGGTTCGTTTGTTACTCTTAAGTTTGATATTTTTCTTATAAACTACCTACCTAGCTTATCAGAAAAATATTTATTGAATTCTGCCTGGATTAAGCAGGAATCTTTGTCTAAGCTAGCAGAAACATCATTGTTAGAGGCCATTGAAGCACACAGATATGGTGACGCTTTGTTCTTCTGGGCTCCCATGGACAGGGATCCCAGAAACCCACAAAGACAGGATTTCTGGTCATTCTGTGATGCTATTAATGCTGGAAACTGCCAGTAAGACTCATGACATAAATTTTTTTTATTTTTTCTGAAATATCAAATATGTCTTTCTTATTAGGGGTTTCTTTAATTTGTTGAATGAAGGGATGCTTTCTCTAAGGCTATGAAGCAGATGTATGTTATTAACCTGCAGAATTCGATTGTTGTTCCTCCTATGCCTTCTGTTGGTGGCAATTGGTCTGTCATGCATAGCTGGGTTTTACCAACAAGATCCTTCCTAGAGTTTGCAATGTTTTCTCGGTATGGTAGATACATACATTCTTAATTAAATCTTGGTTTTTAAATTGCACGTACGATACATATAATCTATCTGGCATTATATTGCAGGATGTTTGTGGATGCACTTGATTCACAGTGGTATGATCAACACCATCAAAGTGGACATTGCTATTTGAGTGCAAGAAACGAGGACAAGCATTGCTACTCTAGGATGCTGGAGTTGGTCATAAATGTTTGGGCGTATCACAGTGGCAGAAGAATGGTGTATGTAGACCCGAAGAGAGGGACGATGCAAGAAGAACACGAATTGGAGAGGCGGAGAGGGAAAATGTGGGTGAAATGGTTCGACTACACCACTCTAAAACAGATGGATGAAGAACTGGCAGAGGATGCAGACATTGATCCACCGGAGAAGCGGTGGGTATGGCCATCCACAGGTGAAGTGGTGTGGCAAGGTGTGTTGGAGAGGGAGAAGCTTGAAATGAAGGAGAAGAAAGAGTTGCGGAGGCAGCAGAAGGAGGAAAAGAGGGCAAGAATGAGAGAACGGCAGAGGCACCGCGAACATTTTCAGAAATCATTGGGGGGAAAATATGTGAAGCCACTTTAGCTGGATGCCTATATATACATACCACTAGTAGTAGTTCAGATGATACATACTTAGATTAGTTAGTTAGATATATAGATTCGATGATGCATACTTAGATTAGTTAGTTAGATATACAGATGATTTTCCTTGTGAATGATTAGTTTCGTTGATATGATGGTGCCAAAGCTTCAAGCATTTTAATATGATGACTAGCTAGTGTTTGGAATGAAACTGCAGGCTGGCTAGATTGCATCAAATTCTAAACTACACATATATATGCTAAAATAAGTAGTTTTACTATATATTTATGGGATTGCTAATATAGGTAGGCATAGATAAGATACTTGGAAATCAATATAATGCCATCAAGCTAGCACAGAATCACCTTATTGAAAAGGGGTAATTGTGTTAAACGTCTGAAAAATAAAGCTCAGGGAATAGAGACACGACTCTTTGCTTGATCTCCACAAACGGATGCAATGTTGGTTCCGTGACTAATGCGTAGTCAACTGACAAACCAACATAATCATATATAAAATCAATGTTGGTGCACTTGCACCGCGGTAAAAAACGGCGCCGTTTCTTTAAGTAAAGAAACGGCACGCCGTTATCATTAACGGAGCGCGCATGTTTGGTGTATTAATTACCAATCTACAGTATCTAAATTGACACTGCCTCACGTATTATTTTTATATTATCAAGTGAAACTGCAATTGAAATAAAATGAAACTATAGTTGTGTTGAAATGAAACTACAATGTATACAAAATGAAACTGAATAACAAAATTTCACATATTTGAGTATATATTACCCAGCGAAACTGTAGTTATATCAAAATGATACTGTAGTTGTTTTGAAATGAATCTGCAGTGTATATATAAAATGAAACTGAATAACATTTCACATATTTGAGTGTATATTATGCAATGAAGCTGTAGTTATATCGAAATGATCATGTAGTTATGTTTTAATGAAACTATAGTGTATATAAAATAAAATTAAATAACATTTTCACATATTTGAGTGTATAAATATCGAATGAAACTGTAGTTATATCAAAATGAAACTGTAGCTGTGTTGAACTGAAACTGCAGTATATACAAAATGAAACTTAATAACAGAGTTACTTTTTGCGAAACGGCGTGGAACAGTGCAAAAAGGGTACCGTTTCTTTTCATTAAACAAAACGACGCCGTTTTGAAACTCGGTGCATAATTGATTATGCACCACGGTGCACGATATAATTTGCTTTATAGATTGGGCTACCAGACTAAATAAAATAATAATAATAATAATAATAATAATAATAATAATAATAATAATAATAATAATAATAATAATAATAATAATAATAGGATAAGAATTAGGAATTGAGCTTTAATATATTTATATAGACTATTATTTGTTTGAAGAAACTGGACTACTAGAAATAATAAATCCCTTACAAGAACAGTTACAGGATATAACTTCCATAATGAAAAATACAGGATGTCAGAGATGGTTTGCTCAAGTAAAGTTGTGATCAAGTGAATGTTTGCTCAAGTGAAGTTGTGATAAAGTGATATCTAAAGTCAAATGATCAAATGATATCTCAAACGAAATGATAGTCATAATCAAGTGATATGTTTCGCAGAAAAAAAAAAAAAAAAAAAAAAAGTTAAAGGAGAAGATTGTTAATATCAATTTTATGTTGGCAATATAATGATATATTTTGGCAAAACATGTAGATTTGGAAAAAAAATTGTCTTTCTTTGAAGTAGAATTTAAAAAAAAAAAAAAAAAAAAAATCTTAGAGGTTAAATAAAAAAGAATGAATTAAGAATCTTGAAGTTCAAATAAAAGTTGAAGTGTGAAATACTTAGGAAAAGAATTTAAAGAAACTACCCCCCCATCTCAAAGAGATTGGGACAATGATTTACTATCTATATAAGCAAAAAGGAATCACCAATTCTTCAATTGAGCTTATATTGAACACCCAAGAGCACCTTTGAGAACTTAAAAGAATTCCTTAATATTGTGTTTTCTTGTAAATCTCAAGCTATTATTTTGTTCTTCATAAACTCTTGTGTTAGACCTTTATAGGTGATATATATACAAGATATGAGAAATCTTGTATGGTCTAAATTCTTATATAGTGATACTAAGGGTAATAATTCATTTAATCTTAAACACCATGAACAGTGACCAGAATACGCAATCTCATTGGAAGAGATGGTTGAAAAAAAATACACAGTGGAACCCTACTGCTCTATATAACATGAGTATGTGCCTCTTATACAGAAACATAACAAAGCCATTTGAAGTGATGCCAGGATTTATGTACCCAAATGCATCTACTCAGTTCCAGCGATCTTCTTCTTCAATTGTTCAATGTCTGTTGCCAATTCCTTCCTACTTGACTGTAAACAAGAAAGAAAGATCAGAAGACCAGTTAGAAACCCCAACAACGGTTCACTCAACGGGGTTGCATCTTTTCCAAAACAAAATCGAGCTGAAATTGGTTCATGTCAATAAAAGATCGCGTGTTGCAGAGCTTCTGCAACACGAATGTTGTTAGGATCAAGCGTTTACCACTAAGCCAAAAGCTATAGCTCGTAGCGAAAGGCGCAACTTTATTTTCTTACAGACCGCCATCACATTTTCGAGAGGCAGGGTGTTGGACTTGACCCTTCACTGGCCTCAGCTCAATAATCCCCCTAGCGGCCAATTGATGGACTTGCCACTTTACCGGCCTCCGCCCAACAAATGCAATAATCAACCATGACCTATGTGTTACGACTCAATAGTGACGATTCTTAGTCATACCTTGAAGAGGAGGTAGCGATAGACAAACCATCCCGTATATCCAAGCCCCACCAATTCCATGATTTTCGGGAGCTGGAGATGATGAATATAGAGTCTTAGGAGATTGTGTTTAATTAATATAGAATCTAAGAAGAATTGAACAAAAGCTGCAAGACAATGTATGGAAATAGCTATTCCTTGCCAAAAATCTGCCTCAAGTGATAATTCAAGGACTAAGGAGTCAACCAAGAGTTAATACCATCTGAGGTTCTCCGAGTATGCCACGTTTAGTCCTAAACTTTCAAATTGATCATATGTGGTCCTTCGACTTTCAAATTTAACCATTCATGGTCCAAGTTAACCACCCTTGGTCCTTCAAGTTTCAAAATTTAACCAGTTGTGGTCCTCTTGAAAGGACCATGGTTGGTTAAAATTTAATAGTTGAAGGACCATGAGTGGTTAACTTGGACTACGAATGGTTAAATTTGAAAGTCGAAAGACCACAGATGGTCAATTTGAAAGTTTACAACTAAACGTATCAAAACCACTATACTCGGAGGATCTCGGATGGTATTAACTCAGTCAACCAAGAAGCGAGGCCAAAGAACTTAGTGGCCTACCAAAGGAATTGAGTTAATAGCACCAACAACAGTTGCAGAGAGCCAAACTGCAACAATTGCCCCAGCTCCATAAACAATTACGGTAGATTTGTTTTCAATAGCATCCCACTACAAATATTAGCAGAAAAACGAGAAATAAGTTAGATGTAAACTAGAACTCGATTAAGAAATGCCATACCAACCTAAAAGCAGGTAGTACTCTTAGATTCTAATACCCAATTCAAAAGCATTTAAGGAGTTCAAACAGACTGAATAGCAGACAGGAAAAGTTTGGTCTTGCAAAAGGGCACTCAGTTCACCTTTTCTTTTAGATCAGTTAGCAGCTCATTAGGATCAACTGATGTATCCTCTGATGAAGTGGCTTTGACCTGGAGCAGTGAAGACCTCTTGGGTTCTGTTCAAAAATTAGAATTAGAAACATCAACAGTTTGCTCCCATCCACCTTGAATATAGATTTGGTCGGAATTTTTACTGGGAACTTCTGAGAATCATTAGAAAAGTTTGGCTAGTAATTGCAATCTTCACTTCCTAATTTCAATTTCAACTCCATTTTTCTCCTAGCATTTTCTAGTAGATAACATCATTATTCAAAAAGTAAAGCTCTTGCCATATGTTTCTTAATAGCATTCAAGCCAGAAATATCCCACAATTTTGATCTAAAATTTCAAGAAATCAGAAAAGTGAACTTCTTGAGAAAAATGCGATATTGTGTGTATCAAGTTACACTCTACTTAGGCTAAAGAATTGAAAACTGGGTATCATCGATTCACCATTCCAAGTTCAATTTCCTAATATCGATTGAATTTTAACTTCAAAAGTTGCCGTCTTTCCCCCAATACAAAGAAGTCAACTACCCCTTCTCCCCAAAAGTAGCAGAAAAAAGAAGAGATGACCTGCAAGTTTGAGAAAGGCCGTGTTAGAGAGTCGCGGCGGCAAGTAAGGCATGGCGGAGCGGCGAGCTGGGGTGGAGCAAACAGGGAATCTTGGTCGGAAGACGGCCGCGGCCGCCATGGAAGTGGAAGCTACCGCCGCTGCCATTTGTTTGGATGTGGGTGTTTTTGAATGGCCTCAATCCAGCGGAATTGAAATGAAAAATGAAAGCCTTTTTGCTCTTCTGTTTAATCTTTCAAAAAGAAGAGATTTTTTGTGGGCGCTCCTCCTCGGCCTCTATATCCACAACATTTCCACTTTTCTTCAGGACAACAGAAATTGATCTCACAGCTGACACGTGGACGCCTTCATCTTTCTGATTGGTTCACTCCCTATCTTCAAATCCATGTGTCCTCCATTCTCACTTCTCACTAATCCTCAACAATTTCATTCTTTGCATAATATTCTTACTTCTATATTGAATTCTAAGAAAAATTGAATATTAGTATAGGATTTCTTTGCCTAAAATTCTTACATTACATGCTCATACACAACTAAGTAAATAAGAAATGTTAACTTAGTGTGCCCGCTACGCACACGCGCCATGACTATTATGCATAAAGCAAATTGTGGCAATATATACCGCCCACGCTTCACAGTTAATTCGCACATACCATATTTGATGCGCACAAACTGCAATTTGGTTTGCACACACTTAAATACGAAAAGAAAAAGTGAAAGGTAACCCCAACAAAACATAAATTGAAACTGAAAAAGACATATTCTAAGATCTATTGAACACAACGAATGTATTAGGGAAAGTAACACAAAAAGTTATTACCAAAGAGATTTATCTAATCAAAATTACCATAAAATATCATAGACTTGGTAACGTGAGGTTAATTCCATGAATTGTTAGACCCATTGATGTAACATAGACATGTGATAATACCTTTAAGTATAAACATCAGAAAAAAATGAGTTATCTTGACGTGGACCATTCAAAAGAAATCTATTGCATGACTTGATAAGAATAGAAAGAATATATTAGCATAGTAACCAAATGAATATGATCAAGGTAAAAACTCTACCACCAAGAAGATTGAATATTAGAATTATAACTCATAGAAGAAACTTTTATTTTAGTAAGTATAATTAATTAGAATATAGCACATCCCCCCCAAAAAAAATAATGATATCAAACGCACAATAAACATTGCAAATTGCACATTGAACATTGCAAATAAAGCATATATATGTCCTACACATAACTGCCAATTTGAACATTGAAACTATGGATATCAAACGCACATACTTCATTCCTAACTTGCATTCACCTTAATTCACACAAACCCGAAAGAAAAAAAAAACTTCAGGTCAAAGCATTCAACAAACTGTATTCACGCACACACACCTCCACTCTGTCACACGCACCCACCACCCAACAAATAATTATATAAATAACACACAAAAAAAAAAAAAAAAAAAAAAAAAAAAAAAAAAAAAAAAAAAATTGAACTGGAAACCACCGCCACCCACACGCTGGAAACCCCAAACCCTGCGCCGAAACTGGAAATGGGTTGAACTACTACCCGAACATATACTCATCCTCCTCCCACTCCAACACCAAAAAATCTGTTTACAAAATGAAAAAAAAAAAAACCAAAATAACTACACGAACCCAAAAAATCATTTAACAAAAGGAAACAGTACCCCTGAATCCTCCCCACCCCCTCGTCAGACTTCCTAAAACCCTGACTACCACCGGCGCACTCAGGTCGCCCCCACCCCCCCCCCCCCCCCACCCCCCGAACATACACCCACTTTCTCCCCACTTTACCAAAATTTTGTTTATTGAATGAATTATTTTATTCTAGATAATAATTAAATTAAAACATTTAATTATGAAAAGATTTTGAAATAAATAATTATATATATATATTGTGTGCATTTGGCTAGTATTATTTGAAAAAAAAAATTGTAACCAAATAATGGTCACTCATAAAAATATTAAGATTAATAATAATGATATTATTTCAACTTATTTTAGTAACACTGCCACTAATATTCAGTATTGTTACGGGTTTAGTTAACACCAATGATTATTTCAGAGTTAAATTTTTTTTTTTGTCACAAATAAATACAATATTTGTTACCATGATTGCTGTAACAACAAAATAATTATTTGTTACAACTTTTTAGGTCACTGATTATCATTTTTGAGTCAATAACAATTCTCACAAATAAGTATAAGTATTGTGACTAAATTGTTGTCACAATAAAATAATTAATTGCAACGATTTTAGTTGTCACTAGATCAATTTTTTGTAATAACATATTTCGTCACCAAATGTACATTTATTGTGACAACTATTGATATCACTCAAATACTACTTTTAGTGTACGTAAACATTGTTACAAAAGTCTTAGTAATTGTGACAACTTTTCAAAAGTCGCCACTACTACAATTGTGACGGAGGATATAGTGACGACTTCAAAAATTGGTTACTAATTTCAATAGTGACCAAAATCGATAGTTTTGGTGACAACTTCTATTATCACTAAATGTGAAATTTCTTGTAGTGATATATATGGATGGATCACATTAGTCCTCACTCTTTACGTGGGAGAATACTCTCACTTGGACCTCCCATGTGTGTATGTGTGTGTGTGTCTGTGTGTTGATGGAGTAGATTTTGTGGGTGAATGGTTGTGTTAGAGGGTATCCTCACACTGGATATTGTTCTTGGCGATTGGAGTTGAGCATTTTGCTTTTCAACCACAAGGTAATAACTCTTCTAAAGGAAATCTAGCCCAAACAAAGGTTTAATTTGGAGAGTGCAATAGCAAAAGTAACTAATTAAAAATATGAGATACTAATAAAGACAAAGACCGAGGGGAATTAGAACTTCAACTAGGATAAGGAACCGTAATCGAATCGGGAATAAGGGAAAGATTCAATTGATTAGATGAATGATGTCATATTAACCAAGGGGAAGCATTTCTCAAGATTATTCCAAATCATTAGAACATTTAAGGACATTCTCATGCCTAATAAAGGAGTCGACACTCACTCTTATCTGACTTCCTTGAAAAAAGAGTCAGCAACAAAGTTATAAGGGGTTGAGGTTTGACTGGCGACCTGAAAAAGGAGTTGACATTTAGTCTTACAGTGTCTCCTTGAAAAAGGAGTCGGAAACGAAGTCCTAAGAGGTTAAGCTTCGACTGGTGCCCTAAAAAATGAGTCAGTGCTCAATTTTGCCACGCCTTCGTGAGAAAGAAATCAACAACGACGTCATAAGGACTTGAAAGGGGAAACCTCCAATGTAAAAGGTTAGAAGTCGCCCTTATGATTACATTCATGTGGCGTCAGCATGGTAAGACACAGGAAAATATTTACAAGATGCTGAGAAGATATTCAAAAGATTCGTTGCCAAATCCGTGCCAATTTTCCTTTAGGAAAGAAATCTTATAACTTAGGAAGGAAATCTAAGGTTGATTCGGGAAAATTTCCTAATCTAAATTTGTAAACTGTTTCCTTTCCTTTTGAGGGTTAACCGTCTATGTATAAGAACCTTTCGGGGGCACATTGTAGGGAGTTCAAACATTACTTTCTGACAATAAAAAATACTCTTGTTTCGTTAAATTAGTTGATTCGCGGTTGTGTTAGCCTTCCAACCGACTACCTCGTAGTCTTAAAACCAACACCTACAATAGTAATTTAACGAACATGTAGTTGTGACTTAATAAAACTTACTAGTTATTTAATGAACATGCAGTAATAGTTTCATGAACCTAGAATAATGATGAAATTGTGTTGGATCTCAGAGGCAGCGCTATGCTTACTTCTCTCCCAGAGGGTTCTTACTTCTCTCCTAGGGGGTCACCCATCCCGAGATTGTCGGAAGTCAAACAGTTCTATAGTACCTGGTTGACATATTCTACTTAAAATCAATTGGTGATAAGTAGGTGAACATTAACCATTTAACCACATCTCTCCATGGTAAGCCACAATGCCATGTCTCGAATCGAGCAGGGGCTGAAGTCGGCCAACTCAGCCGACGCCCAACAAATTGTACTAGTGACTTAATGAGCCTATAGTAATGACTTGATAGACGACAAATGCTGTGTGTCGACCACGGTCCAAAACAACATCGTTGAATTTTATGAGTTAGAATAATGTATATTATGAGTTAAAATAATGTACTTTATGTGTTAGAATAATGTAAATTATGTGTTAAAGTAATGAAACTTCTGGGGTAAGCTAATGTACTTTATGAGTTAGAAGAATGTACATTATGGATTAGAATAATATAATGAACATTATGAATTATAAAATGTATTTTGTTGTGGATCGCATGAAAAAAATTACGTGAAACGACGTCGTTTTTGGACTGTGGTCCACACAACGGTCCACACAATAACTATTGTTGATAGACGTGATTGGAGGCCAATTATATGGTGGACTAGGGTCCATAGTGCACTTGACCCTAGTCCAATACACAGAATTTGACTTTATAAGGTATAAAATTCATATTCATAATGGATAGAATTCATGTTTATAATACACATACACATAAACAAGATATAATAAACATGAATTTTGTGTATTGGACCAAGGTCCATAGTGCATTGTGGACCCTGCCCCACGATATAACGATTGGTCGCTGGGGAATATAACAATGGGTAGAATAGATGGCGATCGAGTAGGTTGAGAAAGTATATGAACAGATACTACAATGTAATAGAGCCAGTAACTTTCAAAAAGATGGCGATCGAGTGTTTTTTTTTTAATAATATATTAAAATTTATTTTTTTTTTTGAATGCATATTCAAATTTAAATTAAGATTTAATTAATTGTAAAAATCTCTCAACCATTCATCTATCAACAAATCAAAATAGTTTACAAAATTCCAAAAGGGATATCCAAGTGGGTGAAACATAATCCCCGTACATGAAAGTCTTGCTATGTTGTCTGCTAGCTATGAGTTATTATACAGAGTGATGATGTGAAAGTGAAATTAGTCCTTATTTATATTATCGATATCTCTTTATAATTTTATTATCATTTTCACATTATTAATCATTTATTTAATCACAATATTCGATTTTTTTTGTTCTTGAGTACTACTGACTTTATTACATTATTGTAATATCTGTTCATCAATATTGGACTTATATATTAAGAGAAATAACGCTTAAACCTAAATAACAATAAACAATATTTAGCATAAGACGGTTGCATGGAATTGTTGTTGAATTTAGCTTTTAACAAAGAATTAAGTATAAATTAATGCAGGCAGCCTTACTTACCCACATACATTCTTAAAAAAAACATGAACTTCAAAAGAACTATTCCAAAGGGCCCCTTTATCTTCCTTTACAAGTGCCAAAAATTAAGGTGGGGGTGGCCAACTCAAATTTCATACAACAGTCCAAACTACCAAAAAGACCCTTTACCTTTTTTTAATTTCCATGACCAACAAATATTCGCTTAATCCCAATCATCATCTCATGATATACAACTCACACCCCTCTAAATCCAACTATATTATATTGCAATTGCAATTCAAGGACATCTTCTCAGGTCATACGCATACACCTTCTTACCTGTTTTTCTTCACCTTTTCTGTTGGCCCTATAATTCTTGCAGTTTAATTTCCACTGGTTCACGAAACTTTCCAGCTGGTTTCGCAGTGTATATATGTTGTTGATTGAACATCAATTAAGATTCTATATATCTTTTTGGGTTTTCTTGAATTAATATAAAGCTAAGGCATGCTAAAGCGATCAGATCGCTCCGGCAATTCTCTTGATGGGATCGAGTAACATTATTATCCTCGCGATGTGTTGTGTGTTATTGTCGTTGCCAGTGTCGCCGCATGCAATTCATGATCCTGATTCCTTGGATTCTTTCATTCGTGATTTTGCATCGTCCACCAGGAAACGCCGCACGGGTAGACTGTACGAGGTTGTCCTTCCGGCTAATTTCTCCGGCATTGAAGCTTCCATTGTGACCTTGAAAAGTGGGAGTCTATGGACGAGAGGGGCTAATTTCAGCTTGTTCGAAATCCCACCAAGAGCCCTGCCATGGCCGTACGTGAGGAGACTTGAGATAGTCTATGAAAATCTGGGAAACTGGTCCTCCTCTTACTTCGTCAACCCCCCCAATCACACGTTGATTTCTCCCGTCATGGGCTTGATAGCCTACGAAGCAAACGGGACAAATGGAAGCTCTGGGAAGATCGAGCTGAACGTAATAAAGGACCCAATTACACTCCATTTCCCCCACATCTCTTTCCCCAATCCTTCCGCGGTGAAATGCGTGGGTTTTCAGAGCAATGGCACAGTTGAGTTCAGCAATCTGAGCCGGAAAAGGACGTGCAGCGTGCGAGGAATTGGGCATTTCTCCCTGGCGATTCCAACTCCGACCCCGCCGGAAAAGCAGCAGAAGAAGAAGAAGAAGAAAAGCTCGGCGTGGAAATGGGGGGTTATTATAGGGTCGTCGATAGTACTGGGAATTGTGGGACTGGTTTTGTTGATTGGCTTCACATACAAAGGTGTTAAGGGGAAGAGACTTGGGAAAATGGAGAGACAGTCGGAAAAGAGCGAGAGTCTGGATTGTGTTTGGGTAGGGAGCAGTAAAATGCCTTGTGCTACAAGTATCAGAACTCAACCAGCTCTAGAGAATGCCTATGTTCCTTGACTTTCAATTCATTCAATCATTATTATTTTCTCCTTTCGATCAATTCCATTCATTCTTTCTTCATCTGTATATACATTCATTCATACATACATACATATGTCTTGTTTTCAATTCCGAGTTCTAAATTCATCAGGCCGGCAGTCAAGTTTCTTCAATTCTTATTATTACCTCCTAAATAATTTGTTTGTTTAAGAAAAGCATGTCTGTTGAGGTGGTCAATAGTGGTTAATTGGGGACATAATTTAATGGATTCTCTATTTTGAATTGTATATCTTTAAGCTAAGCAACCACCCCACACAAATTCAATGCATATACATATAATCTCTACTGTATAATATTGATTACTTGCAACTTGGCAGATTCGGTGTGTACACACAAATATACATATTTTATGGAAAGATTTTGATGTTTTTATTCCAGTTTTCTCATCTTTAGAAACAAAATATGAACAATTTTGAAAAATAAAAACACATTCTATTTTCTTTTCTCAACTACTCTAGGTTGGTTTTATGACATTTGGTCCGTCCAAAACTAGCATCAAAATAATGAGTATATGAGAAATATATGGAGTAAAAAGAATATAAAGAGAATAAATATTTGTTTTATGGAAAATTGCTCCCTTTTTCCCTATAAGTACTCCTCTCTCTCTCTCTCTCTCTCTCTCTCTCTCTCTCTCTCTCTCTCCCTCCTGTAGGACCCTCCACTCAAATCTCCTCGCTACATAATTGACCAATTTCCAGATCCGCTCGCACTCCTCGCTAAACTCTTGGGTTGTTTCTGCTTTCGTCTTTGGTGAGCATTATGTCCTCTTCTTCTTCCTCCAATCTGTCTTAGCTTCCTCCTCGTTTGATCGGTCTTCTTCTTTTGGTGCCAATTCGCCTATTTCACCTTTCGGTCGGCTAGGTATTATCGATCACCCCATTACGTCTACCTTTCAACCATCCCCCTCTACACCTGTAGTTGTACCCTGATGTTCTCCTTCCCCCTACGGCGAACGCTCCTTCCATCTGCCCGACCACCTCGAGCGGTCACCCCTCTTCCTAAACTCCTATCTCGCTCGTTCCTCTCCAAGCAATTACTCCCCCATCTTTGGTCTGCGATCCATCTTCTTCGCCCTTGTCTCCCCTGTTCAGCTCCGAGCAGTACCTCCTCCTCATTTGATCATAAAGACTTTGGTTTCTTTAAGGATATAGAAATCCCCCCCCCCCCCCCCTCCTCCCCCCTTCCTCGGACTTTCATTCTCGACATCGCCAACCTCTGTTTTACCCGAGCGATGCTTGGTGCCTCTGCCGATGTTGTACTAGAAAAATCCCGACTAATCCATAACCTTCTTAAGGGTGGTTACATGGGGGTGTCTTTGCAAGAAATTCGTTATGGCTTTTGCATTCCCGGCCCCCTGCCCTTTTAGACAAGGTCTGTAGATATTTTAGTGCTCGGGTAGCTTCCACCCAACTCCTTCCATGTGCTATCTAGTTTCTTTAGCTATTTCAAGTCACCGTAGTGGGCACTTGATCCCCCGACTATAAGTATATCTCTCAGCGAGATAGTATACAGTTTCCGGATGACTTAGATACCTCTGTGAAGTACTAGAAGGAGTAGTTCATATTCATTCGACTGCCCAGCGAATCTGTTAACTTTCCCACTATTTGGCCTCGGTCATATTATAAACTTGATCGTTCTCCTGCACCGACCAAGGAGCTTGCCTAGCAGAAAGAGGCTTTCTGCGACCTGGGTCTGGTGTAAGTATCCACCTAGTTCCAGTTAAAGGCCCTTAAGAAGGTTGGGCTGCTACCCGATGCGGCCATGGGAGACTGGTCTATGTCTCTAACTTTACACTCCATACCTCTAGAATCCTTTGTGTCAATCACTCACCCTTTCTTCGTTGTTTTGTAGGAAACTCTGACATCGAGCCTGACTCTAGTGGTAATGAGGCTCCACCCGACCAACTGTTCGCTAGCTATCGGCCTGATCGCCAGAGTAGTTTTCCTATCTCCACTCCTCTTGCACAAATCCACCTACAAACAAGCACAGAGATGGTCACCCACTAAGAAGCCCTCCGTGCCCAATTCCACCAAGGAGCCTAGACTTAGTCCTCACGAAAGGACGTCGTCGCCAAGGGGTATGTTGTCGAGACTGTGAGAAACAAGGGCAAAAAGCCCATGACAAAGGTCCCTAAAGCACTACCTCCGCCCCAACTGCTTGAAAAGTTGGGATTATCATCAATTCTACGCTGATAACCACCGCTACTGCTACAAAGAAGAGAAAGCGGACCTGAGCGCTCAGAAAAAGAGTAGGGGAGATCCCGACCGATAGGATAATTAATTAGTCATCGGAGCCGGAGCCACAAACGCTGACTTTGACGGTGGAAGGTTGGTCCGATTCATCCAAGGCTGGCAAACACTACAACTTCAACCCTTTAGAGTGGGTCGATAAGGTGGTCTCTCCTTTTGACCTGCATATGCTTGAAACCACCGAGGACGAGAGTCTTCGCATGCGCCTTACTGCTCCTCTATAGTGTAAGTGTATCTTCTTTGATCGCTTTGATTCTGACTATCTTTTTATGTCTTTTTACAGGCTATCTAGATCAACATGGATGTCCATAAGCGGGCTAAGGTGCACTCCTCCGAGGTGGAGGTTTTCTGCAGCCGCGAGAATGAGCTAACTGAGGAGAATGAAAAGGGGCTCATTTACCAAGATGATCCCTCGTCAAGGTGAGATGAATAGATAAAGTGGACAAAAGAGGCTAAGCGAAACACGAAGCTCTTTCAGGCAGCCAAAGCGGCAGCTCTGCAATCTCAGAAGGTGATAGAGGAGGCGTTGAAGGCAACATAGGAGGGTTAGTGAGAAGGTGAGGATGCTCTTCGGTCTGCCATTGCAAATTACAACTCCTCCAAGCAATTCCACCTGGATGCTATAGTGAGGTCCGAAGGGTAGCGAAATATTGGCGCATAGGTTAGAAAATATTGGTTGACGACTGAGAAGTGTGTGACTTATGTGGTTGGGATGGCGATGGAAGATTACTATACATGGATGCGGGACATGCAGTTGGACATCTACACTGTGAAGAAGGTGAAAGATCCCAATTTCAAACCCTCCGACCACAAGTTACCGCCAGTTCTTCATCCTTGGTCTAAGTGGCATCTAAACGAGGAATCGACTACTCCCATATTATTAGTATTCATATATTGTATTAGTATTAGTTTTGTGATTTATCTTGTGCGTTTGGATATAGATAGATATCTGAATGTGGCAATATATAACACTTTGTTTTCCTTTGATTTTATTTTCGCTTCCGCAACTGTATTGACTTTTCAATCAAATAATTAATGTATTTTCAAAAGTATCTCTGGTTTTGGAAAATAGGGGTTTTATAGAATTGAAGTCTTTAATAACACGATTAACAAACTCAGTTCCTTGATCTGAACGAATCTTCACAATGCTTGCACCTTTCTCATTTTGCAACTACTTCAACAGCTCGGGTAGTAGCCTTTCGGTCTCATTCTTTCTCTTCAATAATAGAATTCAAGTATACTCAATGTAGTCATCTACTGCCACTAAAGTATATTTTCCTTCCACATAAGCTTACAGGGTCAACTGGCCCAAATAAATCCATGTGGAGTATACTCAAAGGTGTAGAGGTTGACTCCATAGATTTTGACTTAGATGAAGATTTGATTTGTTTAACCTTTTGACAGGCTTCACAAACCCTATCCTTATTATACGTCACATTTGGTAGTCCCTCTACCAAATCTCCTCTTGCTAGCTTGTTGATTGCCTTAAAGTTGAGATGGTTTAACTTATTATTATGTCAGGTTTCAATTTCCTTTGGCTACTAGGCAAACATTCAGTTTAGCTTAATCCCAATCAACCACATACATGTTCTTCCTCCTCCTTGCTGAAAGAACGACTTCCTTGGTTTCTTCATTGATGATGTAGCAGTCATTCTTGGAGAATTCAACTTTGTAGCCCATGTCATATAACTGACTTGTACTTAGAAGATTGAACATCAAGCCTTCAATATGACATGTCCATGCATGATAGTCAATCAGTTATTCAAAATATCACCAATCCCTTTTGTTTGACCATTCACCTCACGACAAAAAATAATATTCGGACCATTAATTGTTTGGTAGTTGCACATATTCGAGTTATCTCCGATTATATATATGAGTATATGAGAAATATAAAGAGAATATAGAGAGAATAAATATTTGTATTATGAAAAATTATTCCCTATTTCCCCATGTATGGGATCTATTTATACAAACCGGATAAAAGCCCTAAAAGAAATAAAAATCTTAAACTGCCTCATATTGGGAGTCCTTGTTACATTAGAAATAGGAAGCCCAATCCTTATTATATTATGAATAGTAAGCCCAATCCTATTAAACTCCTGAATTACTTCGTATTAGGTATCCTTCTAGTGCTCATTCGGCCCAGTTACTTCTTGGATGGACTTATACAATCAGGGCCAGTCATTGTGGTTACCGGTCCAACCAGCTAATATAAGGGCAGTCCAATCGGTAAGCTTAGTATGTCATCTATCATCTAGTCCCCAACTTTCTTGAGATTTCATGAAGTCGATGTCTCGGGAAGGTAATTAAGAATATTCTCCGACCAATTTCCTGCTTTTATGGTTGTCGTTCTTCGGGTTCTGCCCAGTCATGCCGCCCTGTGTTTGGTTCCTTGGCCTCTTGGGTGTTAGCTTCGACCGATCATTTTGATATAGTTTTTTCTTCAGGATGTTTATGACCAGTCTCTCATGGGTGCTGTCGACCAGGTCCCTTTACACTTATCCCTTTTTTGTCAAGATGAATTGCATGAATTCCAGAGAGTAACGGTCGCATCAATCATGGTAACCTGCTAGCCAATGGGATTGTGCCACGTGTCAATAATGCCCTTCTCCCTATAAGTACTCATCTCCCTCTGCTATGGGACCCTCCACTCAAATCTCCCCGCTACAGAAATAACCGATTGGCCATTTTCAGATACACTCGCACTCCACACCAAATTTTTCGATTCTTTCCGCTTTTGTCTTAAGTGAGCATTATGTCCTATTTTTCTTCTTCCTCCAATCAGTCTTCCCCTCATCCGATCAGTCTTTTTCTGTCGCTAGTTTTCCTATTTCACCTTCCGGTCGGTCCTCTCTTGGCGAGTAACAAAATACTCTCTTTGGTAGTGGCCGCAATAGCTGTGGTAGATGCGGAGGCCATTGGAGTCAGCATGGTGGTTGCCAGGGTCATGGTGGTTCTCCGAGGTGTCAGATTTGCCGTAGCCATGGGCATACAACAGTCTCGTGCTTCCAGCAGTATTATAAGACACACGCGCCCCAAGCGCACTTGGCGGTAGGTGGTGATGCTTCTGCTCCAGTGGCTGGCGCGTCTTCATCTTCTTCATGGTTTTCAGATACGGGTGCTTCTGCCCATGCCACGCCGGACAGTGAGCTCTTGACTAGAGTCAAGGAGCATCACGGTGGTGATGTGCTTCGCGTCAGTAATGGTACAGGTGTGGGTATTTCTTGTATTGTTCATGCTTCGGTTCCTTCCCAATCTAGGTCTTTAAAGTTGTCAAATTTTTTGAATGTTCCTGATTTGTTTACCTCTCTTTTATCTGTTCAACGCTTTGCTACGGATAATAATGTTTTCTTTGAATTCCATCCGACCTTATTTGTGTGAAGGACCGCATCACCAAGGTAATTCTTCTTAGGGTCCTAGTTCTGGTTGTTTGTACTCCCTGTCCATTCAGTGTTCGCCGTTTGCTTTCGTTTCAGCTCGGGCTTCTTCCGTTGTGTGGCATCGTCGGTTGGGTCACCCCGCGAGTCTTACAGCATCTTCTGCGAGATTGTTCAATCACCTCCACTAAAGTAGGTTTGTCTGTGTTATGTTTGGCTTGCCCGTTAGGCAAGTCGTCCCGTCTTTCGTTAGATAGGGTAGATTCGTCTAGCACTCATGTTATTGATCTTGTATACACGGACATTTGGGGTCCTACCCCGGTTATTTTTGCGAATGGATATCGTTATTTTGTATTGTTTGTTGATGACCATACTAGATACAGTTAGTTTATCCTTTACGTTTGAAAACTGATCTTTACAAAGTTTTAGATCTTTTTCGTGCTATGGTTGAACGTTTGTTTTCCACCTCTATTAAATCTATTCAGTCTGATTTAGGGGGTCAATATCGTAAATTTCATTTCGTGTTTTCCTCTCTTGGTATTGTTCACAAGCAGTCGTGTGCTTATGCACACGAGTATAATGGTCGGGTAGAGCGCCGTTATCGGCACATTGTCAAGACTGGTCTTACTCTGCTTGCTCATAGTTCTGTTCCTTTGAGGCATTGGGATTTGGCCTATGAAACGGCTGTTTACCTCATTAATCGTCCCCCGTCTTCAGTGTTATAGTTTGATAGTCCGCGTTCTCGCTTGTTTAAAACTCGCCCTACATACACTTTTTTGCGTGTCTTTGGATGCCTTTGTTTTCTGTATCTACGACCTTACAATAAACATAAGGTTGAGTTTAGGTTAGCTCCTTGTGTTTTTCTGGGGTATCCTGTGTCATTCCCGGGTTACCGTTGCATGAACCTTATCACATGGAAGACATTTATTTGTCGCCATGTTCGATTTGATGAGGATGTGTTTCCTTTTGCTTTAGTTTCCTTTGTGTAGGGTTTGGTTTTGTCTTTTGGTATGGCTTATGTGCCTTGGACCGCTAGTGCCGTGGTTCTGGTGCTAGAGCGGTCTTCGTTGCCTGCGGTTGCTCCTCCCACTAATGGAGAAACGGTGTCTAGCACGGGTGCACCTGTTCGATCGACTAGGAGGTGAGCTCCGAAGGCTGTGCCACAGGACCGCACTCATACCATGCTTTTGCGTCACATGCCTCGGGGTCCTGATCAGTCGCTGCTGGTGTTGGTAACCTTTCCTCCTTCTGTTGATCCCACTTGCTATTCGCAGGCGGTGGCTTATCCTGAGTTGCGTGACGCGATGGATCAGGAGTTTAATGCCCTCTTGCACAATAATACTTGGCGGTTGGTCCCGGCTAAACCCGACATGAACGTCATTGGGTACAAGTGGGTGTACCGTACAAAGCATAAGGCGGACGGCTCTGTGGAGCGTTACAAAGCCCGCTTGGTTGCCAAGGCTTCAACCAGGTTGCTGGGGAAGATTTCTTTGACACGTTTAGTCCGGTGGTCAAGCCGACCACGGTGCGCCTTTTGTTGTCCCTTGCTGTCTCAAGAGGCTGGACACTTCGGCAGTTGGATGTCCACAATGCCTTCCTCAACGGGCATTTATATGAGATTGTATTCATGAAGCAGCCGCATGGTTATGCTGACTCGGTTCATCCTGATCATGTGTGCCTCTTACAGTGGTTTCTTTATGGCTTAGCAAGCACCGTGGGCGTGGTTTATCCCTCTTCATGAATTTTTACTTTCTACTGGGTTTTGTTCTTCGAAGACTGATATCTCACTTTTTCACTACTTTGTTTGGTGATTCTAGAGTGTTTCTGCTTGTTTATATAGATGATATAATCCGGATGGGTAACGACTGTGTGTTGATTAGCAGGCTTCTTGAACGTCTTTCTTCTACATTCAAGATTCGGGATCTTGGCTCGCCGAGGTTCTTTCTTGGTATTGAGACGTTGCCTGTCGATGGTGGTCTTTTTCTTTCTCAACGCAGGTATATGGGTGACATTCTAAAGCATACGGGTATGACGGAGTGTAAACCGCTTACGACTCCTGCCCCGGTGGTTCACTCTTCGCCGAATGACGAGCTTTTTGGTGATCCTACACGTTATAGGCAGTTGGCGGTGCTTTGCAATACTTGGCAGTTACTAGACCGGACCTCTCTTATGCGGTCAACCGTTTGTGTCAGTTTATGCACTCTCCCACAGTTGATCATTGGGGTATTATGAATCGGGTTCTTCGCTTTGTGAAGGGTACTCTTGATTTTGGTTTACGGTTGTTTGTTTCAACATCGAGTGATATATATGCGCTCTCAGACTTTGACTGGGCTGGGTGTCCGATGGATCTTAAGTCCACTATCGGGTTTGCTATTTGCCTTGGTTCGAATCTCATTTCGTGGGTGTCTTGTAAGCAGCGGACAATGGCGCGATCTTCCACTGAGGCTGAATACAAGGGTATGATTGACGTTTCTGCTGAGATCACTTGGGTTGTCTCTTTACTGCGTGAGCTTAATTGGCCTCAATTCGGGTCACCTGCCTAGTCTGTGGTGTGAAAATTTGGAGACGACTTATCTTTGTGCTAATCCAGTATTCCATGCTCGGACGAAGCACGAGGATATAGACTTTTACTTTGTACGGAACAAGTTGGCTTCCGGGGATTTGCAGGTTAGTGTTATCTCCACCAAGGATAAGCTCGCAGATATCTTCACTAAACCGTTGTCGGGTCCGCAATTTGCATTTCTTCGTGACAAGCTCAATGTTGTTTCTCATTACCCTTGAATTTGAGGGGGTGTATTAGGACTCTTAGAGTTATATCTCAATCAAACTTCTACTAGAATGTTATCTTGTATAGACTTCATATCTATTATTACTTGTGTAAGTGTAAAAAATGTAGCACATTAAACCTCTTAATATTGGCTTGGATTAGTTGTCAAAGTAGTTCTGGATTAGATGCTAGATTAGTCATAACGTCTGGAGTAGTTGACTGGATCAGCACAAGAAAGTAATCCAGGAGTTATAAAACCTCTTCAAATATTTTATTCAGTCAAGACCTATCTTGGAGGAGATCTAAATCGATTGGAGCAGCCGAAATCAAGGAAGGAAAGAATGCATGATTTGTGGATCGAAGAAACTTCTCATTACCTATATATAATGCTACTTTGGTTAGCATTTTGATTACACACTTTGACAAGCTGTTGTACTAAGTTTCTTCATCTATTTACTCTAATTATATTCTGTATTACTGAGTGTGGAGAAGAGTTCTTCACAAGATCATGAAGTAATATAATGAAGATCGCCTACACATCGGATCCACTGGAGTAGGCTCTGCAGTAGTTATAGGTTATACTTTAGTGTGTAATAAACTCTCCTCTTGAACTCATTTTTATCATAGTGGATTTGGGTTGATGTGAGTGGCCCCGCAGACGTAGGAGTGAGGCTCCGAACTGCGTGAACATTTCCTGGTGCACATTTTCCTTTATTACTCTCATTTTTATGTTCGTTTTTATAACTGGAGTAGTACTGAAACTAGTCTAACTTTATAATTGAAATAAAATTAATTAGAATCCTAGGTTAATTCTTGCATTCAAAAGATTTTTCAACTTGTACTACGATTGTTATGTTACGTAATACAGAAAGCCCTTCTCTCATCAATATATTTCAATTATCTTTTATTTTTCTATTTTAATATGAAGATATCGGCAAGGCAGAAATGCAAAATGGCACGCAGTTGCCAGCGCCGCCCCAAATTAAAGTTGTTTGTTAGTCTAATGATTGTGCGAATAAAATAAATGATAGATATTGCTTGGGAGATTCCTCATTATTATCACCTATGATCCATTTGTTATATTGTCAGCCTCACCCAGTTGTCCTCTTCTCTTGTCGCTTCCTAGCCAAGATACATAAATTGGAATTTTCTGCTCTGCCTATTCCCTAACATGCATATTCAGCCCGCCATCCTTTATATTAATTTTTTTTTTTAATTGCATTTCTCTCTAATTTTTAATTCTATAATTATTATTATATTGTTGAAAGATAACAAATAATTGTAGTCTCTTCCCTAAAAGTACGTCTATTAATATATAATTACACCATATATGTCCCGTGCGATGCATGAAAAATATGTTATAAGAATATACCCTATATGAGGTTTATTTATATATAAAATTTTTGTTATTTAATAATTATTATGTGTGAATTCATATAATAAGATTAAGAACATAAATATATTTACAATTAAAATAATATTTAAGGTGGGTGATTACTACAAATCTTAAATTATATTAAAAATTTAGTACATAGTATTTAATATTACAAATTTTTAAGAACTTAATAAACTACAATAGTAATTGAATTATAATTTTAGAGTCACCACGGATCAAAATTTTTAGACCTTTGAGATTTCTAACTCTAGATGTAGCAACATACAATTGACCTTTAAAAACCAAAATCACAATCTTAGTTCGAACATTGATTTTTTCTTCCAAATACTATCGAATTAAGTGAGTAATCAATAAAAGATGAGAACTAATAATTCGAGAATATAATCTTAATGTTACTAAGCCTACTTCACGTCAATTAAGTTGGAGAGTGTTGTTGGATAGTATCTGATGAATCCATGAATAACGCATCTTTGTCTCCGTAGTCCTCAATATGCACATCAACAATCTTAAATATTAGGCCGTCTAGCTATGCCATATATTAATTTCAAACTTATGAACTTTGGGGTTGCATGCAATAAAAAGTATATTTTAAATATACTAAGCGTACATTATATATGTGTGTAAGGTACTTTCAATATAAAAATAATGTATTTTTAATATATTAAAAATGTATTTGATATTCATGACCATCGTTCACACAATAATTTGCCAGTAGAAATTGAAATATAAATAAATATAATAAATAAATAAATATATATATATATATATATATATATATATATATATATATATATATATATATATATATATATATTAGAAACTATCAGTGGAAATTGTTATCATTATTATTATTGCAATTATTATTATTATTGTTATTGTAATTAACAATATTATTATTGTCGATCTTGTGAAAATTAAATGTTGATTATCACCATTTAATTTTCACAATAACCATAATATAATAACAATATTATTATGGTCTTATGAAAATTAAATGTTGCTTATCAACATTTAATTTTCAAAAGACCATATGACTTTATTATATATAGGATAGGATAGGATAGGATAGGATAGGATTACACCATATATACACAAGTCACACTTCATTACATGGACTCTTTTAATTAATAAGATATCTTTATTATCTGATTGATCATGATGAAAATTAATCAATAAATGAGTAGGTAATAAATACAAATATTTTTCAAACTTTCATGTCCAATGAGTAAATGTAGAAAGCATTTTATGAAGGCATAAAAATAGCTTTTTATATAATAATAATAATAATAATAATAATAATAATAATAATAATAATAATAATAATAATAATAATATTATTATTATTATTATTATTATTATTATTATTATTATTATTATTATTATTGTCAAGATCTTGTGGTCTAATGGCATGCACCAAGGTTAGACTCTCATAAGAGAGGTTGTAGGTTCAAGTCTCAATGGAATTATATCGTAATAGAGTCAGTAGCATTCAACAAAATAATAATATTATTATAATAATAACCAATATTATAATAATAACCATCATCATTATTATGATGGACTAATTTTTTATCAAAAAAAGTTTACAAAATGGTGATATGCTATATATATTGCCAAATTTGCTAATGGTAACACGTCATATAAAAAATTGATTAAAATGGAACTAATTGTTTTTTCATCCATTAAAGCAATTTTTACAAGTAATATTTAATCGTTACAACATATTTGGTTAACTTTAAGAAAAAGGAATCATGATTTATAAGGAATATAATATAATAAACAAAAAATAAAATATAAACTCTATTCCATTGTCTAGTTCATCATTTAAAGAATAATTTTTTTTTATTATATTTCAATGATTTTTTTTGTTGAGCAATACTGACTCTGTTAAAATGTAATATATGTTTATAACTACTTTATCAACCTCCTAAAGCACAAAAAGTCAATATCACTCCTATTGAGATTCAAACACATAACCTCTGGAGAAAAATACTTCATGCCACTAGATCACAAGGTCATTGACTATTTTAATGTTTAGTTGTCTTAAAAAATTAATATAAATGAAATAATTTATTTAAAACAGAAAAATACACCTAACCTAAATATGTGCAAATACATGTTATATCTGTGTATTAGATTTTTTTGGGTTTTTGGTAAGAATAATTCCTAACAATCTAAGAATATACAGCTTAATAATATTAGCATTCTTAGGATGAGAACTGAATAAATTGTATTGAATCAATCAAGTTCTAAGAATACAGATTACAAGAATATATACAATGAGAGAATCACAGGGAGACTAGGATAGAGAGTCATAAACTAACTTAAATACATAGAGTCGTAATACTCTCCTCAAGTACAGGGTAAACTAGTAACCTGTAGCTTGTCTCTAAGAAGGAAAACCTGGGACCAGGAAGAGCTTTAGTAAATATGTCAGCAAGTTGATCTTTAATTTGTTGAAATAAAATTAACTTGAATATCTCTAGAAGCAACTTTGTCTCTCACAAAATGATAATCAATCTCCACATGCTTAATGCGAACATGGAAGATTGGATTTGCACACATATACGTAGCACCAAGATTGTCACACCATAACTTGGTAACAGGAATTTCAGGAATATTAATCTCACGTAGTAAATATAAAATCCAGATCACCTCAGCATAGATATTTGCTAGAGCTTTATATTCAACCTCAGTAGAAGATCTAGCAATAGTTCTTTGCTTCCTACAGACCCAAGACACAATATTAAATCCAAGAAACACAGCATAACCACTAGTTGATTTACGGTCTTCAGGACAGCCAACCCAATTAGAATCAGAAAGAGCATGAAGATCTCTTGACACTGACTTCCTTATATGTAAACCAAAAGAAATTGGGCCCTTAACATACCCCAGTACACGTTTCAGTTGCTCCTAATGTGAAACCGTAGGCGAGTGCATATGTTGACAGAGCTGATTGACCGCAAAAGACAAGTCTGGTCGCGTGATCATGAGATACTGAAGCGCCCCCGCTAGACTTCTGTACTTGGTAGGATCATCAAATAGATCTACATTTAAAGGCACAAACTTCAAGACAGAAATATGGGTAGCTAGAGACTTACAGTCTGTCATACCAGCACGTTTTAAAATATATGTCATGTACCTTTGCTAAGCCAGTAATATACCATCATCACATTTAACAATCTCAATCCCAAGAAAAGAATCAGGCTAACAAAGGTCCCTAATCTTGAATGCAGTAGACAACTTTGATAGTAAATTATTCACTAGATTCTGGTCACTCCCCATCACAAGTATATCATCAACATAAAACAATAGATACACAGAGGCAAAATTCTAAGAGTAATAGAATAATGACACATCCGTCTTACATGCCTTAAACCTAACAGATAGTAAAAACGCATGCAACCGGTTATAACAGGCTCTATAAGCCTGTTTCAGACCATATAAAGAGCGTTTTAACAGACAAACATGATTAGTGAACTAAGTATCAATTTAACCAGACGATTGACGCATGTAGACCGTTTTAGAGAAGTTACCATTTCAAGAAAGCATTATGAACATCTAGCTGTCTAATGACCCAGCCAGAAGATAAGGCTAATGATAAGAGTAACCTGACTGTAGTGGGTTTCACAACTGGGTTGAATGTGTCAAAGAAGTCCTGGCCAGGAGCCTGATTGAACCCTTTCGCAACTAATCTGGCTTTGTGTTTTTCTATTGTACCATTTGGTTTCCTTTTTGTGCAAAAAACCCATTTACAACCAATGATGTCCATACCTGAGCGAGAAGGAACAAGAGTCCATGTCTAATTGTGTAGTAGAACATTGAATTCTTGGTCCATGCTTCTGGGTATTTGACTGCTTGTGTATAACAAGTGGGCTCATAGGGACAAACCTGTACATACAAAACTGTAGGAGGAGCCTGAGACTGGCTCCTAGTGGTCATGGCATGAGCCCAAGTACCTGCCTTTGTAGATCGACCACGAGGGCAGCTGCGTGGCCATGTGGCAGCCACCACGGGCACGGGCTCAACTAGTGTGGCTGTGTGTACAGAACCCGTGTACCTAGTGGGTACGACTTAGCACAACCGCTAAACATACTCATCTCAAGGAGGAGGCTCGGAAACCGAGGGTTCTTGCAAAGCAGTCTTAGTAGCAAAGGGAAATCCCGTTTCATCAAACTACACATGCCTAGAAACATATATCTTATTAGTCTGTAGGTGAGTAAGTCTATGCACTTATACCCCCGAAATTTATCAGGATAACAAAGACAACCAAAGACATAAAGAAAGGAATATGATGGAGGAGACTTGTGCAGTATATGATAAGGACTATAATTATTCAAAACACTATATGTCATTTTATTAATTAGATAAAAAGTAGTCTCAAGCAAAATCCCAAAACCGAGAAGGAACAAAGACATGAGCAATAAGAGTTAGCCCAGTCTCAATAATATGCATGTGTTTCCTATCAACACGTCCATTTTGCTCATGAGTGTATGCACATGACTATCTATGATTAATGCGTAGTTGCACAAGTAGAGAATGCAATTTCTTATACTCAGCTCCTAGACCAGAATAAATGAATTTAATTTTGCGATTAAATGAACGCTCAACCAAAGCACGAAATTGATCAAATATGGCATAAAGATCAGATTTCAACTTCATAGGAAAATACCATGTGTAACGAGAATAATCATCCACAAAAATAACAAAATATCTTTAACCACTAGAGGATAGCAAAGGAGCTGGATCCAAATATCATTGTATATTAAATCAAGAACATCTGAACTAGTAGACTTAACACGTGGCAAAGGGAAACGAGCGTATTTACATAATTGACATGCAGAACACAAACTAGAATTCCAACGAATAGTACTACTAGACCCACTAACCGAACATGACTGAAGAATATGACTAAGGACACACTGATATTGATGACCCAAACGATCATGCCAAATTGATGCAGAATCACAAGTAGAGAGAAACGCGGAAAGAGACGAACGTGGAACTGGCAAAGTGTATAATCCACCCAAACTATTGCACTGCAAGAGGATTTCGTTGGTGGTGATATCCTTCACAACAACAAAAAAAGACATTGTTATCTGTAGCAAAACGTTGAACATATAATAAAGAAGTAGACAAACCAGGAACATGCAATATATCAAACATTCTAAAAGACCTAGACGGGGTATTAAAGGAAGCATGACCAACACGACTTATAGATAAATCCATACTGTCACCAACATGAAGCGTGTCATTATCAATATACTCCTTAGAGGAAGATAGGGCAGCAATATTTAGAGTAACATGATTGGTTGCCCCAATGTCAGGGATCCACATATGTGAGCGATGATTGATATCAGGAATATTATCTTCATATGTTAAATGAGCCTGAGAAGCAGTATCATAACAATTGTAACAAGTAACCGTAGTGTGACCATTAATGCCGCAGATCTGACACCGTGGCTGCCACCAACTACCATGGCCGCGTTGACCACGACCGCCACCGTGATTTTGACCACCGCCCCGAGTTTGACCTCCCAGACCAAAGCGACGGCCACCTCCTCGCTAGGTAGAAAACGCCGACGGCTGTTGTACTCTACCACCCTATCCTCCATAATGTTCGCTGGAAATAAACTCCTAAGCTCCCAAGAATTCGACGAGCTCCTAGAGAGAAACCGACTGTCCATGCATGGCAAGGGACGCCGTCAAGGCACGAAACTCTGACCGGAGACCCCTAAAAACGTATAAGTTTTGTTCGTCAAGGGTGACCAGACGGCTGCTGAGTGCGGGATTTTCAACAACCATTTGAGCACGTCCAATGTAGTCGAAAACCGAGGATTCCCCTTATTTAAGGGACTGCAACTGTCCAAGGAGATGAAGCAACCGGGCGCGGGAAGAAAACGCTAGAGATTACTCAACGGCGACCCAAACTTCCCTGGACGTACAGCGATTGACGGCAAGATGCATCATCTCTAGTGAGAGAGAGGAGATGAGCATAGACATGACAGCCTGATCATGGCGAACCCAAGCCGCGTAGGCTGTGTTCGGTTGAGGTGCGCTGCCTTCGTCGCCAGCAATCATGGGTGGCGGACAAGGGTTAGTCCCATCTACAAACCCTATGAGATCATGTCCACTATGTAAAAACGGAACTACTTGAGTCCTCCACAACAGAAAATTTTTATTGGTTAATTTGATACTGATAAAAGGATGAGCAGTGGACAGGGAATTCACGGCCAGAGAGACCGAGGAAGTGATAGCAACATCTGAGACGGTCCGTTTAAAGGAATTAACAGATCCGCCAGCCATGGGAACAAGAAACCCTAGCTAGCTAATATCATATGAGAACTGAATGAATTGTATTGAATCAATCAAGTTCTAAGAATACAGATTATAGGAATATATACAATGAGAGAATCACATGGAAATTAGGATAAGCTAGGAGTCATAAACTAACTCAAATACATAGAGTCCTAATATTTAGGAATAGTTGTTTACTTAAAAATGAATATCTCATTTAAAAGTAATATTTTGAGAAATAAATAGTGATCTATTTTTAAAAATATTATTCCATTCGAAAACTATTATGCAAATCAAACACGTAGTTAGTATTTATGGGAATTGAATTCCTGGGGCAAATTTTAGTATGGACCATGCATAGTCCATGTAATAGCGTGAAGCTCTGTTTCCATTTAATTTTTCACACGTACTAGTTTCACAATATTATTTTAATTACACTTTATGCATGTGCTATCTAATTTCATTTTATGCACATAATAGGTTTATTATAGAAACACTAAATTATCATTTTAATTTTGTTTGAGTAATTCTGTTATTCAGGTTCATCTTTTATATATATATATATATATATATATATATATATATATATATATATATATATATATATATAAATAATAAGTTTATTATAGCAACACTAAAGAATCAATTTAATTCTACTATAAGTTCACTAGACAATATACATATTTATATGAGCTCTACTATTTAGTTTTCTTTTATTCACACAATAGATTAATTATTGCAAAACTAAATTATCATTTTAATTACTACAAATTTATTTAACAATATACATATTTGTAGCATATCAATATGATTCAAAACTGTGTGAACCATGGTCTACCGTATTACAATGGGAATTCCTCACACTTGGTATATAAAACCACGAATAGTTATGTTGTGCATCCGTATGCACCATGCATGGTGCATACGGATGCAAAAACGACGTCGTTTTATTAAAAACGCGCGTCTCCCCGTAAACAAAAAAAATTCAGGTTCGAATCCCAGCAACAGCATTATGTTGTTTATTCATTATGGAATTTTAGTTCATAGATTATGGAATTATAGTTCATCGATTATGGAATTATAGTTCATCGATTCTGAAATTTTAGTTCATAAATTCTGGAATTTTAGTTCATTTATTCTGGAATTTTTAGTTCATAGATTAGATTCTGGAATTATAGTTCATCGATTATGAAATTATAGTTCATCGATTATGGAATTTTAATTCATATGTTATTGCTGGGAATTGAACCTGAATTTTTTTTAAGGGAAGAGACGCATTTTTAATAAAACGACGTCGTTTTTGCATCCGTATGCACCATGCATGCATGGTGCATACGGATGCACAACATAATTTGCCATAAAACCAGTGAGTAGTATCTATTTTACTAAGCCCATCTTTTTAAGCCCATCAGGCTTTGATAGATCCAGATCATCCATTCCATGGATATGATTAAATAACTAATAAGCTCTGTTACGTTGTGCATTTATCCAATCGTTATATCCTAGACCTTGATCATTTTTTAAGATTAATTTTGATTTATATATATTACAAAAATAACAATTTTATTAATCAAGCAAAATAAATATCTTACAAATGATGACTCAAAAATGATCATAAAACAAACTTAATCCTAAAGAAGCGCAAATTATGCTGTGGACTCGTGTCCACAATGCATTGTGAACACGAGTCCAAAACGACGTCGTTTTTAGGGAAAACGCGGCATTCTAGTTTTAAAAAAATAATTAATTTTGTCTCGCCGTTAACGGCGTTATTCGTTTGTGGCATTATGAATGTACAGTTATGGAATTATGAATGCACAGTTATGGAATTATGAATGTAAGTTATGGAATTATAAACACAGAGCTCTGACATTATGAACTTACAATTATGAACATATAGTGATAAAATTATGAACATAGAGCTCTAAAATTGCGAACATAGAGCTTCAAAAATTATGAATGTACAGTTATGGAATTATGAATGTACAGTTAGGGAATTATGAATGTACAATTATAGAATTATGAATGTACAGTTATGGACTTATGAATGTACAGTCATGAAATTATGAACTGAGCTCTGACATTATGAATTTACAATATGAACATATATAGTAATAAAATAGGAACATAGAGCTTCGAAAATTATGACATTACAGTTATTGAATTATGAATGTACAGTTACGAAATTATGAATGTACAATTATAGAAGTATGAATGTACAATTATGGAATTATGAACACAGAGCTCTGACATTATGAACTTATAATTATGAACATATAATGATAAAATCATGAACATATACTTCGATAACGAAGCGGTTTGAATTTTTGTTTTTTTAAAAAAAAGTGTGAAAATAACAGTGCCACTAACGGTACCGTTACTGTGTCCACAATGCATGTTGGACACGGGTCCATAGCATAACGATTGCTAAAGAAGTGACTCATACTAAACTAAAGAATAAAAATAAAAATGGACCTAACCCCACAAAAAGAGGCCAAGACCTAAAGAATGGAATAAATACAATAAGAAATGCTCAAACTAAACCCAACATGGTAGTTCAAGTGGTAAATAAGCTTTTTTTTGTGGGAGAAATTTCGAGATTACCCGAGTTCAATTCCCACAAATGACGATTCTCTTTTAGCCAGCTTCTGTGTACCTGGACCATGACCCGGACCACATTGTGGTTTACACCAAAAAAAAAAAAAAAGAAAGGCTCAAACCAACCAAGGCAAATTATACCGTGCACCAGGGTGCACAATGCATTGTGCGCCCTGACCCAAAATGACGTCGTTTTGTACCTTTTTCGCGTGTCTGTTGTTAATTCCTTAAAAAAAATCATGTTTTGAATGTACAGAATTATATAATAGAAAACACAGAATTTTATACATGAAAACACATAATTTTTATAACTGAAAATCCTCATGTTTCGAATGTACAGAATTATATAATAGAAAACACATAATTTTATACCCGAAAACACAGAATTTTATACCTGAAAACACATAATTTTATAACTGAAAGTTCTCATGTTTCGAATGTACAGAATTATATAATAGAAAACACAGAATTTTATACCTGAAAACACATAATTTTATATCTGAAAATACTTAATCTTTTTTAAAAGAATAAAAATCCCTTGTTTCGAATGTACAGAATTTTATACCTGGAAACACATAATTTTATAACAAAATACAAATCGACGTCGTTTTGGGAGGCGCGGGGCGCACATTGCTATGTTTGCCTGGTGCACGATTGGCCAACCAAGACCCAAATCTATATAATGAAACCTATATATATATATATATATATATATATATATATATATATATATATATATATATATATATATATAATAATAATAATAATAATAATAATAATAATAATAATAATAATCTATATATCTATATATATATATAAAAGTAAAATCCTCCTATTTCATTTTCCCGCCCAAACTTTGTAGTCAAATTAATTAAATATATTTTATATTTTATTGGTCAAATACTTAATAAAGCTTATTTGGTAAGTAAATGAAAAATGGAAATTTAGTAATATCAATATTATGAATTAATTAGGAATAAGATTAATTAGGAATATTAATATAATGAATTGATTAGGAATATCAATATAATGAATTGATTAGGGCAATACCTTAAATAAAAAAATACACTTTCTTTTTGAAAAATTTTACAAATTTATAATTCTCATATTTTTCACCTATAAATACAATGAGTTGATGACTACAAAATTTATAAGTCTTCATTTTATATTGCATCCCTTTTTTCCCACTAGGTCTTCAACTTTGATCATCCAGTTTAGTTGCGTTTCGAAATTAACGGTAGGTTTAGCATCCAAGTAGTTTGATTGGATTGGATACAATACGTTTTTCATGATTGTATTGTCTAAATTTAATACTTTTTTCAGCGAAAAACTATTCATATCATATGCCTAGATTATGATTTATTCTGAATATTTCTACGGTTATTCCAAGTCCATTTTCAGATATTGATTTTTTGCTTCTATTGAAGTTTCATTATCATTGATGAAAGGCAGCCTCATGTGAATCTCGCTTTAAGTGGTGCCTATTCTTGCCCGATTAATTTAAAGGGATGCTGAGTGCTGACTCCTCTAATATCCCTCTTCATTTTTTTGCTATACTGTCATTGGTCAAGAATTTAAAGTGCTACACAATAAAATGTGTGACTCACGGGTGATTGGAGAATGGGGAGTGGTTAAGTTTCTATTGTAATATACACGACAAGATATAGCAGGAATCACTTTTAATACACCAATTGACTATTATTATATTCTTCTTAGTTCTTTGCGTTGATTATTGAAATAATCGGAGTTCTGAAGTTCTGATTTGTTAAGTTGTTTTATTCTCATGGTGCCGATTTTGACAGTTATGAAGTTCATGCTCAATTCCTCATTGTATATGTCAAAAGTGTATTTCTTTTTTGGCGTAATTATGGGATCGCCATAATTACTCAGTAATAATAATAATAATAATAAGTGGTAATATTATTGTTCAAATATAATATTAAAAAAATCTAATTTTAATTGGTAATCTATATTATATATTAATCTATATTTATTCTATATTAATTAATAAAAACAAATCTTCGTTTACAAGTTCTTGCCTAAACAATTAATAATAATATGAAAAAATGAAAAAGAATGGAAGGAAGCGGTACGCCCAAACAATTAATAATAATATTGGAAAGAAAACTAATAATAATATGGAAATATGGAAAATAATGGAAGGAATATTAGTCATGTGAATGTTTTCTACACTCTGAAAAATTGAAAAGAATCAATAAGTAATATAAGGAAAAGAATCATTAAGATATTTTACTATTAATCTTTTACGGAAGATTTTGCGTAAAAAATAGAATAGATTTGGTTATTAATAATTTAGCATTATTTTACTATTAATCTTTAAGAAAAATTTATAGTAAAAAATGTAATAGAATCAGTTATTAATAATTTAGCTTTATTTTAACTATATTAATCTTTAAGAAAAGTTATGCGTAAAAAATTATATTAGAATCGGTTATTAATATTTTAACTTTATTTTACTATTAATCTTTAAGATTTTGTTAAAAAAATAAAATAGAATTAATTATTAATAATTTAAATTAATATTAAAGTACATATATTTTCCTATCCGTAATACAATTTTACTTATTATTTTACAAAATTTTCAAATAATAATTGATAATATTATTGTTCAATTGTAATAAAAATTTTAATTTTATATGGAAAAATGGAAATGAATGGAAGGAAATGTTAGTCATGTGAATTTTTTCTACACTCTAAAAAATGAAAAAGAATCAATAAGCAGTATAAGATAAAGAATCATTAAGATATTTACTATTAATCTTTTAGAAAAGATTTTGCATAAAAAATAGAATAGAATTGGTTATTAATAATTTAGCCTTATTTTACTATTAATCTTTAAGGAAGATTTTGCTTAAAAAATGAAATAGAATCAATCTATCTATATATAATTAAAATTAAAATCATCCTACCCAAATTTTCACTCAAAATTTAGGGACATTTCTGTAATATCATCTATCATTTATAAATAGATATTATATACAATTAATATATATATATATATATATATATATATATATATATATATATATATATATATATATATGTATGGGAAGAAGAATATTATTATACTAGGAAATTTGGAATTTATGCATAGTGCATATATAAATTACACGTAATTTATAAAACTAATCAAATGATAACGTTAATAATAATAATAAGTTTAAATTCAGAATTATAAATTAGATATTAGGGTAATAATTAATATATATATATATATATATATATATATATATATATATATATATATTATATATATATATAAAAATCATCCTATATTATTTTTCCGTCCAAACTTTTGTAATAAAGCTTATTTGGTAAGTAAATCTCAAATCGAAATTAAATAAAATCTATTAATTCTTAAATAATAATAATAATAATAATAATAATAATAATAATAATAATAATAATAATAATAATAATAATAATAGTTATGTAATTATGAATATAGAGATTCAATAATTGTGAATATGAAGTTTAAAAATTATGAATATATAGCTTTATAATTATGAACATATAGTTCAGTAATTATGAACATAGAGTTTTGTAGTTGTGAATATAGAGTTCAATAATTATGAATATGAAGTTCAAAGATTATGAATATTTAACTTTATAATTATGAACATATAGTTCAGTAATTATGAATATAGAACTATGTCCACCTTGCAAAGTCGACACGGTTCCACATCATAACTATTCGATTCACCGTGTTACATGTAGTATCTGTTCATATAAACTTTCTCAACCTATTGAAGCCCAACGTTTCAAAAAGCTCTTATGAAAGAAACCTTATTTTAATGGCTTCTTATTTTAGTTTATTTTTTTTAAAAAAAATTGATTAGGTGGTTTGACTAAGATTAACCCAAAATGTATATGTGTTGTTTTAGTTTTTAGCAGTGAGCAAAATTGCTAAGTTATTAAATAATTTTTTTAATTTTTTGATTAAATATAAAATGTTAAACAGGCGAATTTTTTTAAAATTTTGGAGAATTCTCCAAATAATCAAATTACAATAACAATAACAACAACAACAGCAACAACAACAACAACAACAGCAACAACAACAACAACAACAACAACAACAACAACAACAACAATAATAATAATAATAATAATAATAATAATAATAATAATAATAATAATAATCCAAACAAAACTATATACAAAATAAAATAAAATAAAAATAAAGAGGAGTCACAAACTCCTTTTGTAAATGATGTAGGATCATTTTGATCACACATTGAAAATGTTTGAAAAGAGAGAGCTCATCTATATAAGAAGAGCAAAACTCTTCTTACAAACATAATTACTTGCCCATCAATGTGGGCAAGTATTGAGAAGTCAAAAGGTTCTTATTTAAGAAGTTTTAGCGTTGTCTTCTTATTTTAGTTTTTATTAATTTATTATTTATTTATTTATTTATTTATTTATTTATTATTAGTGGGGGTCTAGAAAGATTAACTCAAAATGTATGTGTTGTTTTAGTTTTTAGCAGTTTGGAACAAATTGCTAAATTATTAAATAATATTTTTATTTTTTTGATTAAATATAAAATATTAAACAGACGAATTTCTTAAAATTTTGGTGAATTTGCCAAATAATCAAATTACAACAAAATAACAACAACAACAACAACAACAATAATAATAATAATATAATAATAATAATAATAATAATAATAATAATCCAAACAAAACTATGCACATAATGAAATTAAAATTAACAACAACAACAAAAAAAAAAAAAAAAAAAAAAAAAAAAAAGACAAAGGGGAGCCACAAGCTCCCTTTATAAATAATGTGGGTTTATTTTCATCCCTCTATATAAGAGGTACAAACATAATTGTTTGCCCATCGATGTGACGAGTATTGAGAAGTCAAAAGGTTCTTATTTAAGAAACCTTAGTTTTGTCTTCTTATTTTAATTTTATTTATTTATTATTTATTATTTATTAGTGGGCGTTAGGAAAGATTAACCCAAAATGTATGTGTTGTTTTAGTTTTTAGCAGTTTGGAGCAAATTACTTAGTTACTAAATAATATTTTTGGTGTTTTGATTAAAGATAAATTGTTAAAATGATGAATTTGTCAATAATAATAATAATAATCAAAACAAAACAATATGCAAAATAAAATTAAAATTTAAAAAAAATAAGAAGAAAACAAAAGGGAGTCACGGGCTCCCTTTGTAAATGATGTGGGATCATTTTAATCTCACATTGAAAATGTTTGGAAAGAGGAATGTTTGGAAATAGGAGCTCTTGAACTCCTCTATATAAGAGGAGCAATGCTCCCCTTACAAACATAATTGCTTGCCCATCATGGACAGTGTGGTTGAGTGTAAGGGACTCATCCATTCTTAACCAAAGGTCAAGGGTTCGATCCTTGGATTTGGGAACGGAGTAATCTTAAATCTCTAAACCAGCTGCCCCACACAAAAGAGGTGCTTACAATTCAACGAGGGGATTAGTCACTGTGTCTGACGGTGAAAATCCTGGATTTACCAAAAAAAAAAAAAAATCAATGTGGACAAGTATTGACAAGTCCAAAGTCTTTTTTTTTTTTTTTTTTTTTTTTTTTTTTTTTTTTTTTTTTTGGTTAGAAGTAAAGGAAAATTAGAAATGGAAAGGAAATTTTCAAAAATAATATTTTACATCATCAAATAGTAAACACATATTTTAAAAAACAGTAAAGATAAATTTAAAATGGAACGAAAATATTTCATTAATAATATTCTACATCATCAAATTAAAATGGAACGAAAATTATGTAAAAATATCACTGCATCTATATTCTAATTAACTAATTGATTAGAAATAAAAAAGAATAATTGACTGAAAATGAATCTAATATTACTAATTGACTGAAAATATAAAAGTAAATGAATATTAATAATTGAGTGTAAATAAAAAATGATCTATAATCATGGTTGCAAAAATCGCGCCTAGGCGCTCGGCCGCCGCTGCGAAGAATGCCGGAATCTGCCTCCTCCGCGGCCGGCTGAACCGGCGCCGGACCGGCGTTTATAATGTTTTTTTTTTTTTTTTTTTTTTTTTTGCGTTTTAAATTGCGAAAAGTTCGGGAAGGCATAACTTTTGACTCGGTTGTCCGTTTTGGACAATTTTTTTTTTCAAATCGCGTATTTTTTCGAGATCTATCCACCGCAAACCGCCAAAGGCGGTTTGGTCCACTAATTTTTCAAAAAAATGCTTCTTTAGCTCTTAATTTTAGTTTTTTTTTATGTATTTAGATGGTTTAAACAATCTTTTGAACACTTTTACAACTACTTTCGTAAATAGTTTCTAAGAAATAACTATGGAAACCTTATGTTTTCTTACTAAATTTTTAAAAAATTTAATTTTTAATTTTATTTTTAATTAAAAATAAATAAATAAATAAATAAAAATAAAAATAAAAAAATCGGCGGCGCCTAGGCGCCGATTAGGCGCCCCCTTGCCGCCTAGGGGGCGCCTAGCGTGTTTTGCAACATTGTCTATAATTGACTAAAAAAATGGTCAGATCATTGCATTTTAATTAAAAATGGAATGAAAAATAAAAATTGGAGGAAAATATTCTAATAATAATATTCTACATTATCAATAGTAAATGCATATTTTAAACAGTAGTAAAGGTAAATTAAAAATGGAACGGAAATATTTCAATAATAATATCAACATCAAAAATTAAAAATAGAACAAAAGTTAGGTAAAAATATCACTGCATTTGATATTCTAATGGACTAATTGACTGAAAATAAAAAAGAATAATTGGCTGAAAATGAATATGATATTACGAATTGACTGAAAATATAAAAGGATAACTAATTGAGTGATATTCTACCATTATATATTTTCACCCAAGTAACCAGTCCTGATGGAGAAGATGTTAGCTCTAGACGAAGATGAACAAGATTGTGTTGTCAATACCAATGTCGTCTATAAAGAGGTTTCAATAATGTATAAATATAATCGGTGATATTAATTTTTTTTAAATGAAAATATTATTATATATCTAGACAAAAATATATATCTTACTTCCATACAAATGAATAAGGATAGCAATTCATTTCTATAACTGAGTTGTTAGAGAACAAGCACATTTGCCTAATTTATGAAAATAATAAACAATGATAAATAAAATCTTTAAAATTATAGGACCGCATGCGTACATCTAGACATTAGCTATTAATTTGAGCAATTATTTGCACAAATTCAAGCAATGATAACATCAAAATATATAAACAATTCAAATCATATCTTTAATTGCATTATATAATATTTGATGTTCTAATTTAAATAATTATATATCGATTCATATATTCTTAATATATTACAACAAATTCATTCCGTGCATCGCACGGGCGCAAATACTAGTAATAATAATAATAGAAGTGCCTATAATATCAATTATTTGGACAAAAATATCATTAATTACACTTTTTTTTTATATGGTAATTTTATGTTAATTTTAACTTGAGTTTATTTTTCTCTTTTTCTTTTTGTAGAAATACAACTAATGTATAAAAAATATATCATTAAAAAGTTCTAATTAAGATTTTTTGAATGATATTTATATCGATATATTTTATGTTAAATTTTTAAATAAATCTATATGTACATAAAATCATTACTTTAGTGTAATATTTATATACATTAACTCATTAAGCTTTGTTTTTATTAACATCTAGAAATAACATTATGAACCTACTATAAATAAAATGAATATAAATGCATATGATGATGTGCATTTAGTTTAGAATTTTTGGACATTACAACTTATATTTATAGACATATATAGAATAAATTTCTGTTTTAGACAACTCACTATTATACATGAATCGTATTTGGTCCTTGACTATTAAAATTTTCTAATTAGGTGTACGACTATGTAATTTTTTGGCCAACTATTGTCGGAAGTGCTCCTTCCAAAATTAGTAAATGCATGCACTGCTCCTTCCATAACTGGTCATTCCGGAAGAAGCATTCAGCACTTCCGGCAATAGTTCTTCCAAAAGGTTGAACCCAACCCGACAGAGCATTTGGGAGGATGTAAATCATGGTAAATCAACTGAACATGAACCACAGAGGCTAGACCTTTGATCACTGCGCACAAGGAACCCCTCTCACTTTGAAAGGTAGCTCACACACTGCCGCTGGTGAAACTTGATCCCTGGTCATTCTTCCAAAGTTTCACCTCTATGACTAGTTGAGCTGCCCATGTGGGTACTTCTGGCAATAGTTAGCTAGGAAATTGGACGACAAGACCAAGTGTGATACAAATTACATAATCATGCACCTAATATTAGAAAATTTTAATAGTCAAGGACCAAATGTGATTCATGTATTATTGTCAAGGGACCAAAAGTGAAACTTTTCTAAATTTTATTGACATAGTACATGATGAATGTTATTAAATATGATGCGTCTATAGTAATATTTATATACATTAAACTTTGTTTTTATGAACAGTATGAACCTACTATAGAGTGCATGTAATTACATATGATGTATATTTAGTTTAGTGTTCATGAACTTTAATGTTTATGGTTATAGACATATATAACAAATATTATAAGTATATCACACAATGAATATTACTAAACATGATGTGGCGTTCATAGTATACTGTCTATGAACATTAAATTTTATTTTTATGAACATATAGAATGAATATTATGAGCCAACTATAGATGAATATAATGAAAATGCACCACATATTATTGAAACAAAATCTTGGTTATTATTCAACTAATTTTTTTTTTTTTTTTTTGTGAAAATTAAATTCAAGAGCAAACTTATGGGTAGTTGAGAACGACAAAGTCTTGTTGACTTTGAATTTTTCAACAATCCTCCACAAATGCAAAGGCAAGACAATGAAGATTCTAAAAAGCTTAAAGATAGGTTTAATTTGACCCTTAAATGCTAACTAACGAATCTTGAACTAACACGTAGTGACATACGATATTCTTCGGTCTTCTGATTCAAAGAATTTTGATGAACTCTTAGAGTAGAAGTTTAAACGAAAATGACACATATTTCAACATGAACACCCACTAATACAAAACTGCTCACCCACGACCTTGAACAGGACTTTTCTGACCCTTGTACAAGATAAAGGACGCGTATCCTAAGATTGCAAAAAGCTTTGTGTTTTTCACGACCCTTGTGAAATGGTAGCGGATACCATTTAAAATAGAATCAACAAAACAACAGATATTCCTTCTGCACACTGCAATTCTCACAAAAAAAAATGTAAGCCAAATAAATATAAATCAATGAACTAACACTTCCAAAAATAATTTAAAGGTACAAAATACACACAAAAAAATAGCTAAATTCGAACACCTACATTATTCACTCTAAATGATAGGGGTGGAAATAGGCCAGGCCCCTTGTAGGGGCCTATAACCAGGCCTAATTAAAGCCTAGTTAGGCCTAGCTCGTTTAGTAAAAAGGCTAGGCTTGAGCCAATTTCAAAGCCTATTAAACTAAACAGGCCAGGCCTATATATACCAGGCTCGGCCTTCAGGCCTACAGGCCTGGCCTATATATATATATATATATATATATATATATATATATATATATATATATATATATATATATATATATATATATATATATATATATATAGGGCCACGACCAACTCCTACCGGCGACTTCAACACCGTACCAATGGCGGACGGAACACCCAGGCGGAGCAACTGGCGTGCGTCGATCGAAGCTTCGAGCAGACTGCGTAAGTGTTTTTTTTTTTTTTTTTTTTTTAAATAATCAGTCTTAATTTTTTTTATGCGCGATTGAGTGCAAAATGCAATTGCATGTATGTGTTAGTTGATTAGGGGTTACAAAACAGAAAAATGGTGGGTTGGATTTGGGGAAAAAAATAGAGTGTTTGAAGTTGATGACGGCAGCGATTCTGCCGGAATCGGAGAAAACCGGCGAGTTTGAGGAGAATTTTACATAGGTATGGGGTAGTAGTGGGCTGATTCCTGGAAGAACCTCTGAACCTTGAGTTTTACGATGGGTGTTCTGTATGTGTGTTATTATTATTTTTTTTTAAAGAAAGATTAGCAAGACTGGAAAAAATATTGCTGTGTTTAGTTACCCGTTAATGAAGAACGACGGTGTTCATATGGTATAAAGCACAAAAGAAAGTGGAATAATTTTTGCTAGGTGTGCATAGTAATGTAGTTGTTATGAAACTGTGATGGAAGGGGTGTAAAAAACTGACGATGTATGTTCTGACTGTTTGTATTTGTTTTTTGTTTTTTGTTTTTTTAATTTTTTTATTTAATGTTTAGTACTGATAAGCAACAGTGGGAAAAACATGACTGTTTAGTTACCCATTGATGAAGAAGCACGGTGCTGATATACTGTAATGCACAAATGAAAAATCCATGTTTGTAGTTTATTATGCATAGTTTTATGACTGTTTTTGAAACTGTGATGGTAGGGGTGTATAAAATTAAGCATTGTATAAATTAAATAATGTGAGTAATGGATAATGTTGCAGTTTTGATGTTTGATTCTGTAAGTGTGTGCATATGTGCAGTGTAGACAATAATAAGAATGGATAATGTTGTGCAGGAAAAGGAATTAAAAACACATTGCATGAATACATGATTGGCTGCAAAAATAGGAAAAAGTGAATCGAGGGACCACACAGGAACAGATGGGGAAATAAACAAATAGGGTATAAGGCAATAAATGTTCGACTAAAGTTTGTCTTTACCAAAGTGTTTTCACTTAGAAAGGAATTAAAAAAAAAAAAGAATAAATGGGACCCCTTGCCTGCACCATAGAAAAACAATTAAAAAGGATAGTAAATGGGACCCCTTAACTGCAACCTAATATAAATAAAGTATGAAGTGTGGCATGTGGCATTTTGTTGCATACTGAGCTATGCCATTTGTGTTTGTTCCTTGTTGGTGAATATGTGTGCAGGGAAGAAGGCAAACATATCAAAGGTGTAGCCAAGTATTGTGAGTGATCCCAACCTAGATGACGACTTCGTAAGCCCACCAAAAGGAGACCTTCAACCGCAAAGACCGAATGCCAATGATTGCTCAGAATACGAACTACTACCGGAAGAGGAGGCACGGTTTCCAAGATTCGAGACCCGGGCTATGGCAAAACACCTCGTTGAACCGATGAAAAAATTTGGATCGCTGCAAAGGACTGCAGTTAGGGCACTAGGCTTTGGAGATTTGTTGAAACTAAAGGTCGAACACACGCCTCTGCGAATGGGGCATTGGTTGATGAGGAACTTTGACGGGAGATAAAAAACGGTAAATTTAGGTCAGGGCCGGTTGCTAAAGATAACAAAAGAGGATGTGGAGGCAGTCCTTGGATTTCCACAAGGACCCCGGCAGATTAAAAAGAGGGGCCGGAATGCAAAATGTGCCGAGCTCGATGCATGGAGAGCACAATACGAAAAGGGGGACCACACAATAACCCCTTACATGATAGGGCTGATCTTAAAGGAGCATAAAGATGGTGGAATTTGGTTCAAGAAGCACTTCACAGTCCTAGTGGCAAGCATCCTAATTTGCATCCAACAAAATGGATATGCAAATAAATCAATAATGCACGAGCTCAAGGATGTGAGCAAGATAAGGGAACTGAATTGGTGCAAGTATCTGATTGACGAGCTAGTTGAATGTCACAACAAATGGGTGACAAAGCAGCATACAAAGTTTACTGGACCACTGCTATTTATAACGGTAAGCTCAGCATTCTGTGTATAATTGTTTATATTTTTGGCGCAAGGTAAAATGGTAATATGTGTATTGAGATTATGATTATAACAATAACACTGTTGTCATGACAAATGAAAATGCAGATGTTGTACGTGGATAAAGTTGTGAACCCATGCCGATATGTCGAGCGAAACAGACCATCATTCATAGGCTGGACTGCGAAGCTGTTAAACGAGCGTGAGTTTGCGGAGATTAAGAAGGGAGGGTTTGGTTTATGAGTGATTGAGACAAACAGAGAAGAAGACAAGCAATTGAACGAGCACAACACAGTCGAAACCCAAGAAGATGAAGCCGAAGATGCAGTAAAGGTAAAACCGTATAAAGGTTAATTGAATAAGAGACTTTAATTATTTAAAAACAAGCAAGTTGATTTGGTTAGTACTAACAATATGGAAAACGAAATGGCAGGCCATGGAGGACCGATTTACAGATGATGCAAGCCACGTTATAAATAAAGTGCAAGAACTCAGTAAACTTGCGGATGAAGCTGGAAAGAGCACACTGAGTCATACGACCTTCGAGAGGTTAGTGGAGGCGGGAAAGTTGCTGTTAAGAGTAGGACAATGATATGTGGCAGCGAGAGCAAAATGCAATCAGAATCAAGCACCCCCCGAAACACAAAGAGCCGAAGAGCCAGTGAGAAGTGCATCAAAAAATAATAATGAGGAGGGGGGCGAAGCGGATTTAGGCGACAAGGAGACAGAAGTAGAAAACGAGATAAGCATGAATATGGAAGACAATCAGGCAGCAAATGAAATGCCATCATTCAGTCTAGGCTTAACCCAGGAGATGCACAATCTACCGGTAGTGAGCGAACCAAATCAGGACCCCGTGACTGCAGATGATGCTGTAAGTAAAAAAAGGAATGTTAATAAATTAATCAAATTTAATATACACCATATATATAATTTTGTACAACATCAGCTTGTGAGTGTGATTTCGAGGAAGCGATGCAGACGGAAGATGAAGGAAGAGAAACCAGGAGCGAATCGATACCCGGCAATGATAAGCACCCCACGCCAAACCAACCAGAAGACTCATTCCTCACACCTCCGGAGGTATGTCGCGTGCTAAATTTGATAGAAGCTTAGTTATGGAAAAAAATAAAAAGTACAAAAATGTGCATGATAGTATGAAACAGAATTCCAATTTTGCTTGGTTAAAAATAGCTAAATGTTTGGAAAGTAGATGTGTGAAATGTTTGAAAATGAGTTTAAAATTAAAAAGTTGGTAACTGTGCATGTGTGAACTGTTTGGCAGCGAGTGGTTGAAGTGTTTGGGAAGTGATTGTGCAGCAATGTGGTTAATTGAATTGCAATGTTGGTTGATTTAAAAATAAGTAAATGTTTGGGAAGTGGATGTGTGAAATGTTTGAAAATGAGGTTGAAATAAAAATGTTGGTAACTGTGCATGTGTGAACTGTCTGGAAGTGAGTGTTTGAAGTGTTTGGGAAGTGATTGTGCAGCAATGTGGTTAATTGAATTGCAATGTTGCTTGATTTAAAATAAGTAAATGTTTGGGAAGTGGATGTGTGAAATGTTTGAAAATGAGGTTGAAATAAAAATGTTGGTAATTGTGCATGTGTGAACTGTTTGGCAGTGAGTGATTGGGAAGTGATTGTGTAGCAATGTGGTTAATTGAATTGCAATGTTGCTTGATTTAAAATAAGTAAATGTTTGGGAAGTGGATGTGTGAAATGTTTGAAAATGAGGTTGAAATAAAAATGTTTGTAATTGTGCATGTGTGAACTGTTTGGGCAGTGAGAGTTTGAATTGTTTGGGAAGTGATTGTGAAGCAATGTGATTAATCGAATTGCAATGTTAACATATTTGACAGAAGTACATGGTATGACTATTAGACCTCTAAAAGTTAGGTATATTTGGGAAATTAAATATACTAGACTCGAAACTGTTAATCACACATTGGGCATCCAACGACCAAAAAACGAGTGTTACACTAATTTTAAATCACACATTTTGCAGCAACTGATTAACCCGAATGGAAAGGACACAAGAGACCAAGGAGGGACCATAGAAAGGGCACCAATGAAAATGCAACGAACTGAAGCCAACACGACCAACTTACCACAAAACCCAGGCACACCGTCAGACCATGATAGCATAGCACGAAGAGAGCTCACAAAATGGTACTCCCCCACCCCAAGTGAGATGAAGAAGTGGATAATCCAGAATGCACATGCTGACATGTAAGAACGATTACATTATAAATCACCCCCCTAATGAAAAAATAGTAATACACATCATCTAATTTGCTAACACACAGGGACGAGGAGCTCTTCCACTTCAACACCCAACGAGCATTAAGATCTGACATGCTGACACTGGACACGGGCAAAGAAGTGAACGCGACAGTTATAGACAGCTGGGCATGCGTACTAAATGACAAAGAACGGGCAAAGACAGACCTTGATCCGGCACGATTCTTTGCATCAACCAAACTAACGGTATACAAATTCTATTTAAAAAAAAAAAAGGAATACTAGAAAGACTCCAATAATATGAATACTGTATTGGGCTAAATATGAATATGTATGCATGCACAGATGGAAACAGTGGTGGGATGGACAGGGACACGAGCACAACAGCTCAAACTATTTAAAAGGAAGATGAAAAGCGAGATGACTTTCAGCCCATACAAAAAGTGGACAGAGATTGACATGGTAAGTTAACATAAGACTTAAAATGGTGAGAAGTAACAAATGTATTAGTTCATGGTTTTAAAAACTCCTTGCTAACCAATTCGAAATCAATGTGCAATGCAGTTCATATTCCCATTATTGGACAAATCTCACTACTATGTCATCGCCGCCGATCTAAAGGGAGGGACAATGCAAATCATTGACAACTCATCTGCTGGAAAAAAAGAGGAAGTGTATGGAAAAATCCCTGAAATTTTGGTAAGAACTTCTAATCATACGCGTGTTAAATGATTGGATTACCAATTGGAAATAACTGCAAGGAATATGAGCACAGTTTAAATTTTAAAAACCTGCAAAACAGATGTATAAAAAAAAAAGAGAAAAAATAGTGTAAATGTGGAGAGTGTTATACGGAAAAAAAGATACACCGTGGAAATGAGAAAGAAAAAGAGAAACTGTGCATCTATTACTGCTCTTTAGGTGCAATATAGGTATAAATGTGTAGCATTAGGGAATAAGTGCATTCTAATCTAGATTGAAATAATGAAAACCAGTGATATGATAAAAAGTTACTAACCGTGTGTATGTATGAAACCAGAAGGACATGCTCGCTGCTTCCTAGACGATAACAAGGACCATAAAAGGGCGGCTGAAATACTGAAAATGGAACCAAAGAGAATGCAAATGCCTTGGAGGGATGCAACACAAAACCCAGACAGTGGAGTATACACAATGAGGCACATGGAATCCTTCATTGGGGAGAAAGCGAAGAGTTGGGAATGTGGGCTGACCAAGGGAGACAAAGCCACAATAGAAACATACCGAGCGAGGTACATGAAGGATATCCTGCTCAGCGAATGCAATGAGCAACACAGCAAAAACCTCCAAAGCTCACCACTGTACGGCCAGGGAGTATTCACGCAATTCCGCTAAGCAGTAAGATGTGTGAATGTGCATTTATTTTTGACTACTTAAAAACACATGACTAAGGACAACAATCAAAGGTTTAAAAGTGGGAATTAGTTTTTTGCAATGGACATCTATTTTTTTTTGGTAAAGTTGTGGAAAAAGTAGATGCATGGTTTTTATTTAAAAAGACTATCTGCTGAAAATGCACACTCATTAATTTGTGTTTCAATGGATTACACCATTGTGCAATTACTTTATATTTGGATGAATCAGTGTGTGCATCACCGGTTACTGAATTAATGCACTGCTAAATGTTAACAAAATAACCCGTATACCACTAAATACATTAAGACATGTTAAGGTGATGTGCATCCACATAGAACGGAAAATAAAAGCAATTTAAGTTTAAGGTTGTAATAAAATGCATGTTGGCATTACACCCCTCAGTCAAATTGATAGGGTAAAGCGAAGGAACCGAACGTGCAAGACAGCGCCCAAACCCAGATTTTATGCCAAAATCTCTACCCTAAACTGTGCGTTAGGGAGAAGTTAACAAATCGGGGAATCGAAATAAAACACGCAAACGCGTATAGTACAGATGAATTATGGTGTAACATTGATGGGAGCATACGAGCAACCGTGCACAAACATCCAGTCACCAAAAACACTGCACACAGAAACACATCATGCATGTTTGTATGACACCCCTAAGTCGAAATAATAGGGTACATCAAAGGGGGGTGCAAGACAACACTCCAAAACAAAGTACAAAGACAAATGAATTGTTGTGCAACATCGAAAGAATGATACGTGCAAATATGCGCAAAATCGCAATTACCATGTGCATCTACGGAAACCTATACTATGCAAGTTGGAAGTGGTTACAGTATATAGTAAAAAAGAATAAAAGAATACCAGGACCATCTTATCTAACAAACGGGTAATATAAAATTATTCCACATAATAGAAACACAAATCCAATAACCAAAACCACACCACATCCATATTTGAAAAACAACATGAAATTCGAAATAAAAACCAGTCAGTGACGAAGTAAAAAACAAAGCAACGTGTTTAAATTGAAATTTAATCCAAAGGGTAATACGACCCCCTTCCTCATACGTCAACGTTGCGCATCGGGCAGGTACGACTATTATGCCCATACTTTTCACAAGTTTGGCATTGGCGTTGTCGACGGCCCGACTTTTCAATCGCTAATTCCCTTGAACTTTTGTAACGTTTGCCACCACCCTTGTTATTAGAGATTGGAGGAGGACGAACACTGACTTGACCATCGGGCGAAGCACCGCAAAACGACTCAAAAAGTTACTTCTTAGAAGACGAAGCACGAATTCTAGGACCATTCTCAGCCAGTAAAAAAACATTGAACTCTTTCAAAGCTGCATTCAACTTGGTAACATGATCAACACTCCGTGAAGCCATGGTCACGCACGAAAAAAATTCTGCCCAAGCTTCACCAATTGCGACATCTACCTCCGAAGCGCCCCCACGTTGAACACCCAACAACTGTCGCACACAAGCCCCCCTTGTCCACCGTGCGATCACATACCGAGAAGGGATAGAAACAACCCTACGATCCTTGAAAACCCAGAAAATATGACGACAAAGTAACCCAACCCGTGAAAACATGTTACACGTGCACTCGACAACATCATTACCAGAGTAAAAAGTCACGGTGCGCACCGCCCATCATCACCTTGAACCTCATACCGGGTTACCAGCCCTTCAACATTTGAACGCACAGAACGACAGGAAAAAGATCCCGCAATAACCTCGGCTTACACATCATAAAAAACATTAACAGTATACACCGCAACCGCATGCTTCTCAATCAACAACGGAGTCTGGCACGAAGGAAAGTGGCCCTCACATTCGGCATTTAGTTTGGCCTGCGCCAAACATTGAGCATCAATAGCCCCTTCAAAATTGTTAAACAACTCAGACAAACTAGCATGTTGGTTTGTGCAACTACCAAACACACTATTCGCAGCTTCGGACCTAGATGTCGTGCGAAGCAAACCACCCATGAAAAGATCATTAAAAAACGCAGGAATCCAAAACGATCTCAGATCATACATAAGACGAAACCACCGGTGATCACCAAGGCTATACTTTTTCATTACGTCCTGCCAACCCCGCTCAAACTCCTCAACAGACAACGTCTCACACCAGACAACATCATTCAAAGCACGCCGAAATTCCTCGTCTTTAGATAGAACATTACCAACCTTCTCACCAACCTTTGACATTATATGCCACATACAAAACCTATGCTGCGTAGTACCAAACACCTGTGGGACTGCAATCCGCATCGAAGGATCTTGATCAGTGATGGTGCAACTAGGCACACAACCCATTGCACTTTTAAATTGCTGGAGAAGCCACACATACGAGTCCACATCTTCACGGGAAATCAATCCCATTGCAAATGTGACGCCTCTCTTGTGATTATCAACACCCGCAAACGGAACCAATACCATCCCATACCTGCAAGACATAACACCAAACCAAAAAAAAAAAAAAAACAAGGTTTTTAGCATACTGCATGCACAAATAAAAACGAAGAAACTGCACAGACCAGAAATTTAAAAAAAAAAAAAAAAAAAACTAAAATGAAGTTCATTTTATGACAACATGGCTTACCTATTAGTCCCATAAGTCGCATCAAACGACACCACTTCCCAAAAAGTTGAAAAATTTTCCTTCGCAATAGGGTTAGCCCAAAAAGCCCTACATAACTGATCCTAAGAATCTACATCATATTTAAAGACATACTCCGGGCAATCATCTACCTTCTTAGCATATTTTTTCACAACAATATGAGCATCAGAAGTCCCAATAAATGCCATTAAATCACGCTTCAGATTTTTAAAATTGACACACGTCGCCCCCACATTAGAATACGACCCAGCAAACTCCCTAGCCAAACGAAACGACCTATTAGGCCCAACGTTGGCCCTAGCACACTTAAGCACAAAAATCTGATGTTGCACATCCATGGAACGATTACCCCGCAAGAACGGCTTAGCCACGTCCGAGCACAAACAATGATTATGCCGGTGCTCAATGAAATGAACCACAAAAACCCCATCGTCACCCATCTTCAACACCAACCTCGCTCGGCAACCCGCCCTATTTGAAACACGCCGGCGCTTCGGAACCACCGGTGCTTGATCCAACGCAGCATCCACAACAACGGGGCCCTGCACCCCCTGCTTGAACCCCTCACGCGAACAAACCAACAAGTCTTTCACAACAACACCCTCCCTATTCTTACGCACCGAACTACAACGTACATCAAAACCAACGAGAGACGCATACTGACGATAAAAATCAATACCATGAGCGAGAGAAGGAAAAGTCTGCCCCTCAAAAGGCCTAACCGCCTCATCACACGACGGCGTCCAAAACTTAGTTCCATCGGGGGACACATCCATAACACACCCTTCCAGCGATTCAGAACGTACTGCACACATCAAACAGAAATACACACACAAACATAGAACCAGTCAAATAAAATCGACATGCACAACATTAAAAAAAAAATCCGCTGCTTGCACATATCATTTAACAAAACTTGCACTTTACGAAGTAATCACCAACCCCCCCCCCCCCCAAACAAAATCTTTCAAATCAATATAAAACGCAAAAACCATGTACACCGAACAAAAACCCAGCACACACAAAGTCATGTTGCCAACACAACCATGAAATGCATAAATTAGCAAAACAATATATAACGGAAAACACATGCCGGTAGCAAACACACTGCTTGCACATATCAAATAACAAAACATGCACTTTGCGAACTAACCACCCCCCCCCCCCCCCCCCCAAAAAAAAAATCTTTCAAATAACTCCATAAACATGACTTTTTTTTATTTCAAATAACAAAACAACTACGACTGAAATATAAAAACTAAAAAAAAAAAAAAACCCGCTGCTTGCACATATCATTTAACAAAACTTGCACTTTACGAAGTAATCACCTAACCCCCCCCCCCCTCCCCAAACAAAATCTATCAAATCAATATAAAACGCAAATACCATGTACACCGAACAAAAACCCAGCACACACAAAGTCATGTTGTCAATACAACCATGAAATGCATAAATTAGCAAAATAATATATAACGGAAAACACATGCCGGTAGCAAACACACTGCTTGCACATATCAAATAACAAAACATGCACTTTGCGAACTAACCACCACCCCCCCCCCCCCCCCCCCCCCAAAAAAAAAAAAACAAAATCTTTCAAATAACTCCATAAACATGACTTGTTTTTTATTTCAAATAACAAAACAACTACGACTGAAATATAAAAACTAAAACTTCATAAACAACAACCACCTAACACACACTTCATACAAATGAACACATACTTATACACAAACCAAATACCAACAGATGCTCAATAAAAATATACAATAAACAAACGAAAATACCAACCTGGAGAATCCATCAGCCTTCGCCCAAAGAATGTCGAAACAATAAGGACTGCAAACAAATAAACGACGCAAAGAAAATCCACAAAAACTAGAAAGTTTATAAAGTGAAGCGCTGAATCAGAATATAAACAATCACAATCTTAATTTACCATGTATAATACTCCTAAAAAAGAGCAACTCAGCGGACAAACATATCCAAAAAAAAAAAAGGAAAGAAAAGACAAAGACAAAAAACACCTTACACACTCACGCGGCAAAGAGAAAAAAGAAAGAATAATAAATATCCTAAAAAACAACAACCATAGATCAACACACAATCAACGACCAGATTTTGACCACAGACCTCATGTGGGAACATGACCTCATATGATCCTCTATCTATATATGACTCAACTATAAACACTGCTGTTAATCCTGCTATAAGTGTTCTTATTGTGTAATTTTTTTATTAACTGTTCTTACTATCATAATATTTAATGAAATGTCACAACTTAATTGTGTGAGTTGATTGTTAATTATTTACGATATTATATTATAACAAACAATAATACAATTGAATTTATTTCTAAACAAGTTAACGAGCATGCTGAAGTCGTGACTTGTTTTGTTTTATTTTATATTTATTTGCTATTATGTTTGCATTGTGGTGATATACTTATGTAATTATGTATTAGTTTTGTATTAGGCACATGCATTTCTTATATTATTTAGACATACTAAAGTTTTTAAAAAGTCTTAACATGTAGGCTTTAATAGACTCAAGGTAGGACTTGCTTTGAAGTATTTTTAATGACCTAAATATTAAATAGACTTTTAAAGAGGCTTCAGGCCAGGTCAGGCTAATTGCAGGCTCAGGCTTGAGCCTAACAAAAAGCCTACATACAGGCTCAGGCCCGGGCCTAGGCCTTAGATTTTCGTAACAGGCCCAGGCCTAATTTTTCAAAGAGTTAATAACCGATTTGGTCCTCCGACTATTGCGAAACTACCGATTTAGTCCTCAACTATAATTCTTACCAAATTAAGTCCTCAACTTTTGTATTTTTACCCGATTTCGTCCTTCCTCTCTTTGACCGTGAAACCTCCGGTCTTCTCCAAGGATAATAACGTAAATACACATTGCAGCTCAGCGCTATGCCGCCATAGCCTTCCCCTTGCTTCGTCTCCGCTACTCACGCTTTGTCACCATTTTCCGTTCGAATGGAGGACGACGACAGTTTTCGACTAATATGATTATTGATGTCTCTCAACTCCATTGCTCCCGTCGGGGCTCTGTCTATCTGTCTGTGCTTGCAGAATAATGAAATCGGAGCTTTGCTGAATTGCTGTACACCATTATTTGTAATGCCAAAGGATTTTATTTCATTAAATCTATGAATACAAAGCCATTCCACAGACTGTGCAAGAGTATCTACCGGAGGAGGTTCCTAGACCTAGCGTATATTATCCCCATGACGACCCCCATGGCGACTGAACTCATAAGAATTGAACACTATACATGCATGTACTTTGTCAAAGAAGGAAGAAGGAAGCCCCTAAATACAATCTCTTACCAAATCGGAGCACATACGACCAGTACTAGTGCATAGAGCGTCATAGCCACCAGATCTCGTGCCATTATTGACTGCTCAACGCTGGAGAGTGTGACGGGAGTGGAAAGGCAGCACATGAAGCAGGTCGAGGTTGAATGGTGAGAGCCGATTTACAAGTGGAAACATGAAGCATCCAAGAACGAGATCAAAGATCCAGTTTCTGCTCACGCTAAATTTGAACCAATCACAAGAAAGGGGATGGAAACGAGATAAGCACCATTGGCGCTCCAAAAGGAATCATCCACGAACCAATAAACCAGAAGGACATAATCCAAAGGAGCATAACCTGCAATACCATAGGATGCACTTGGTAAACACATATGGCTATTGTATACACCAAAGTGGACGTCAAACAAACTTTAAATGCATTTAATAGGAGGCACGAGACTACCATCAAAAGGAATTTGCATAAAAAACTCATCAACTAATCCCGCCAGCACCATGCCCGATCTTCTTCTCCGTGATCCGCGTTGCATTTCTCAGCAACCGTTGCTGTTTCTTGCTAGAGATGAGTTTCCCGCAGAAAATAATATTGTCCGGAGGGTTAGAAACGGCGTTCTTCTTCTACTCCTCGCTAAAAAAACTCGAAGCCGCCGTCACCTTCTCCTTCGGAAGCCGCCACCGCCGATGACGAGACATGAACGTTGCTTCTTCTCGACGGCGACTTCACCAAACAACAAATTTGATGGGCGCGACTGATTCTTGGTCTTTCCATGTTTCACGATGACCGGAGAGCAGCTTCAATGGATGGTTGTTTGTCTTTGACTCCCTTATTGGACTGTTCCAATTTGAAATGGCGTCTGGAGCTTGGATTCAGTTGGAGTTGGTGTATGGTGGCTGATGTTCCATTGTTACACTCCAATGTCCGCGATTTTTCCGGCCGCTTTGGATGGTCTCTAGTCCGTGACGACGGGTGGTATACAAACCACGCACTTGTCGGCGATGGGAGGAAAACCAGAAAACGGGGAGAAGGAAGAGAAATGTGAAATTACATTTTTGCCCTTAAATTTAACAGCTTATGGATGGAATGTTAACGGAGGACTAAATCGAGTAAGATTTTAATAGTTGAGGACTTAATTTGATAAAGATTATAGTCGAGGACCAAATCGGTAGTTTCGCAATAGTCGGAGGACCAAATCGGTTATTAACTCTTTTTCAAAGCTTGGCTCGGCTCCGCCCATTTCCACCCCTACTAAATGAGTTCATTACTTGCGAATATCGCTCTCCTCCTCAAAGAATTCCTTCTTGAACGTTTCTACTCTTACTTCTTTTGAACAAGTCTACGAACAACAGTACCTACCGAAAAAAAAAAAAAAAAAAAAAGACAAACAAGAAAAAAGGAGAAAAAACTACATAAATCTAATTCAATGATGTCATAGTTAAACATGAATCGGAACATAAGAGAAATTATATTGAGTTAAATATGTACCCATTTTGAGTACGTGTTGTTCAAATACCAAACTTCTTCTTGTGTACCCATGTTGGATACATCCACCAGCACTTCCCCCATTTCTTCACTTTTTCTCCTTCTTTCTCAAACTTCTTCTCATGCATGTCCTTCAAAGGCTTCTCCAAACTTTCCCTTTTGTTTCCATACACTCCACGTTGGATCTTCAATACTTCCTCCAAACACCACATTCATCCAGACCATGAAACAAACACAAAAAACAAAGGCTTCTAGAAGTAGGCAACAGAGCAATCAATGCCAAAAAAAAAAAAAACATGCAACCTTTCTTCTCTCCACCAACACTGCCGCCGCCGATCTCTGCCGCTCACAACCTACACAAGAAAAGAGGATGAAGAACAACATCGGCACCAACACCCCGCTAGCAAAACCTTCGCACTTCTAGATTTGAAGAGAGACGCCATTAGAGAGAGAGAGAGAGAGAGAGAGAGAGAGTGGAGTTTCGGACCAAGCATTGAGAAGTGATTATTTGTAGAATTGGATAAGGCTTTAACTTTATTATTATTTGTTATTTACTTTGTTTTTTAAATTTGAAGACTGGGGGCCGTTTACTAACTGGAAATTTCCGAAAACTGGAAAATAGAAAACAGAAAACATGTTTACTAACACAGTTTCCATTTTGAAAACTGAAAATAATTTCTGGAAATTTCTGAAAAACTGGAACACACTTAAAAACTGTTTTTAAAATGGAAAACAGAATCATCTTTCATTTATTTAGTTATATATCACTATAACCACATTATTATGATTACATTTAATATCATCTTATTATACTTATCACTATCTTCTATCATTTCTACTTACTTTACTTATTTAAACATAATTTATTTGTTTACACTTTAAAGTTAGACATTATTTACATGATCAAAATTAAGAATTGAACTCTATATAATGTTTTAGATTTTGATTGAACTCACTAGATTATTAGTTCGAATATTTTTAATTATGTTACATCATAATACAAGTTCAGTCTAGATATCGAATATTGAAATCTCACATATATTAGAATTCAAAGTAAAAGTTATATATTCATAAACATGTCATTCAAATGAATATATCCAAAAAAACATATTTTAAATATTAGTTCAAAATATGTTAATATTATCTAAACTAAATTTTAAGTGAAAACTGAAAAATTAGAAAATATAAGATAGAGAACAGTTTTCTGTTTGTAAACAAGTTTTCTAAATAGAAAACTGAGAATGGAAAACAGAGAATGAAAGCTGAAAAATTAGAAAACAGAAAACAGAGAACATTTTTCTGTTAGTAAACGGACCCTTGGAGTTTTTGTATTGATTTCATTATTTTGGGGTTTGAACTTGATTATTTTCTCTACGATTCTATGAATTGATTTGGAAATTTAGAAATACGTTGATACTTTGTGAGTTGTAACTTTTTGAAATTGTGCTTTGATTCTTTAAATTTTTATACAATTTACAGTTTTAGATGTTTTTTAGGTTAATATTTTATATTTTGATATTAACTATTAAAGTATTAAATTGTTTGTAATTACAAGTCCTAAAACATTATTAAAAAATTGACAAAAATAAAAATAAATAATAAAAAAGGGCTCCTCAAGGAGCACCTAGCAATTTTTTCAACACTGATTTCAACAAAGAGAAAATTTCAATTTTGGTCACATGACTATAGGGGTTTTGTTAATTTCAGCACCTAACTTTCAAAAGTGTCAATTTAGTATTTGAGTATGTAATTTTTTAAATTTTGGTCACTCCGGCCAAATTTGGCTGGATAAATTTAATCCTACATTTAGTCTATAATCTGAAGGGCAAAATGGTCTTTTGATCCTTTCTCCTAATTGTTGTTGACCCGGTTCAGACACATTTGACCAGGTTCGACTTTAGCTTCTCCGGTTTACATATCTCCGTTGAGGTTTTGGCGTCATTATCCAACAACGCGTTGCAGGAAGACGACGGCTGGCGCCGCGCTGCATCGGCAAAACAGCTGAATCATTATTATCCACGGTGCCGCAAGAGATTAAGTTTCGGAAAATGCTTGAACTTCCGCCGCCGCTGGAACTGCTCCGGCTCTTGCCGAACGTGGAAATCGAGGTTGTCGAGCGCGGCGTGCCGCTCTTTTCCTCGTCGTCATGCTTTTTCTTCACGAACAGCGAGCGAAGGGAGGATGATTTCTGATCGGCGTCGACGCTACGCCTTATGTCATGCAGCTCTTCTTCTTCTTCAAGCTAAACCGGGTCAACAAAAATTAGAAAAAAGGATCAAAAGACCATTTTCCCCCTCAGATTATAGACTAAATGTTGGATTAAATTTTTCAGGTCAAATTTGGCCGGAGTGACCAAAATTGACAAAAATATATACTCAAGGTACTAAATTGACACTTTTGAAAGTTAAGTGCTAAAATTAACAAAGCCCATATAGTCATGTGACCAAAATTGAAATTTTCTCTTTCAACAAATTACATCATAACACAATTCTTATATCTTTAATGTGCTTTATTGGGTGAACCAATAAATGTAGTTTACATGCTACATTAGGATGATTAAGATTAAAATGCCCGCATGGGTAGCTCAACTGGTCATAGAGGTGAAACTTTGGAAGAATGATTAGGGATCGAGTCTCACCAGCGGCAGTGTGGGAGCAACCTCTCAAAGTGAGCATCGGTCTAGCCTCTGTGGTTCATGTTCAGTTGAGTCACCACAATTTACATCCTTCCAAATGCTCTGTCGGGTTAGGGTTCAACCTTTTGGAAGAATCATTAAGATTAAAACAACATACTCATAATTATGTCATAATATTTTTGAGGTGATTTCAACTATTTTTTTTCCCGTTTAAAAATTCACAAACTTCATAGCACTGACATAATGTAAATTAATATAAGCTACTTGCAGGGCTTAGATTTCAAACATCATATGAAAGCTAATCTCATTTTAAGAGAAGCTAATCTCATTTTAAAAGAGAATCAAGTGACACTTTAACTAGCCTACATGATCAACTCTCTACTTCTTAAAAATCTCAAGTCAAATGGTGTGATAAGTGCCAAAGGTACATTATTCTTTGGGATCATTTTGGGTTGTTTTGTGCTTTATTGATATTTTTGTGCTTATGTAATGTAGTGATTGTTCATAATTGCATAAAACTAGCACAAGGACTAATGATGAGTGCATTTGGTTATTTTAGGATTTTGGGGTTGAATTGGAATCATTTTGACTAGAATTGAAGCTCAAAGTTAAGAAGGTCCAAGATTGCCTCGTGTACTAAGCCTTGCACAGTCGTACAAGGGTCGTGGGCCCGCCAGTCGACTGATGCACGAAGTATGCATGCATGTACATGTTGTGTAGAAGAATTCAGAAGGATGCACTAACGCGCGTACACTCGTACGTTGGTCTTGCAAGCATCAAGACTTAAGTATATATTGTTAGTGTTTTTAATAGTTCAAAAACCCCATAGTATAATTGGCAATATTATTATGGCATACTAAGATAGGTTTAGAGTCTGTCCGTCCAGCTCTACAGATGACTGATGAATCAGAAGCAACAACAGAAGGACTAACACTGAAGATCTGATTTAGGAAGCTGATTTCTAAATGCCTTACGCGGTATCATCAGACTAGTTTGGAAAGAAGATCAGCGTATATTTTCAAGAAAGGTATGGACCTAATCTTCTGAGATTACATTTCGTTCTTATTGTCCTACCTTCTACAATCAAAGTCATCTATGGAAAGTGTTTATTGGAGAATCTATAAGTACCCATACTCGAAGAGAACTAGGGTTTCGCCGAAAAAGAAAGAAGAAACACTTCCTATCAGATTTATGAGACCAGATCTTTGATTGTAATGCATCTTCTCAAAACAATATGTTCATGGTGATTAAGATGATGAACTTGAGAAGAATCACTGCTGCTTAAACGAAAGGACACTGTGATCACATGGTTGTGGGAACAACCTTTTAAGAGCGTCGTTGAAGTGGACTGCATCAAAGTTGGCTCTCCAAGAGAAGGGATTTCCTTGGACTTCTGGATGCATGGCTCTCCACCTTCAACAATCCACTAAATCTGTGTAGACTGGGTACGTACCTTGTGTGGGGCACTTGGGTGAGATTATTGTTTCTCTACCGTTGTACATTTGATTATGTTATAGTGGATTGGACGCCTATGTGATCGTCCTCCAGACGTAGATACACACTGTATCGAACTGGGTAAATATTCTGTATCGTGGTTTTGAGCTGTCATCTTTTTCTTTTATGATCTTCGTGATTTATTATTACTGATTGGTTTCACAACTGAATCAACCAGTAATCTCGATCAGTCGACTAATTCAATTAATCTATCTAAAAGGAGAAATTGCAAAATTACATATATTGAAGTTTGAAGGAGTAAGAAAGGATATTTTGTCACTTTTATTTCACTTTTAGGTACTCCATTTTAGTGTACTTCAATTGTAGAGAGGGAAAGCTCTCTCTAGGGTTCAAGAACAACTTGACACATTTCCTTGAAATCTTGGAGATCTCTTCTTGCTTAATTGGAGTTTTGATTGTGGATCACAATTGTAATTAAGCTAAGTATAATTCCTATGATTTCATTCTTTCTTACTCCATTGTTTCATAACCACTTGTTGAATTGTGATTGTGATTTATTTGAGATCATGAGTGGCTAATCTTTCTAGGGAATTGGGTTAAGAATTGCTTGTTATGGTGCTAGTATGAATTATATTGCATTTAGGAAGATGTTATGACTTAATTGATGTGGATTCATGTTGGAAGTGGATGATTGTTGAGACTCCTATGTGGTTAGGGCCCAACCATATAGGTATATGGTTTGTATGTTGCTAAAGAGATTGAGACTATACTATAGCTTATTCCACATGCAATTCCCACCTTGCACCGAGAGGTGGAGCTCGGAAGAAGATGAATGTGGACTTATAGTGTTCGGTGAAAAGTCTCAAGCTAGTATAGTGGTCACTCGGGTGAGATTCTACTACTGGATAGGCCTAGAAAGCTAGTTTTGACATTGGCATTAGTAACATCTTTCATGAATCCCAACTAAGGTGTAACATACTTACTATCTAGGACTCTATGGTGCACCTAACAAGGAAGACTTATCCAAGTCCCCCATTTATCTTTGATTGTTTAATTGTTCATTTGTGTTCCTTTCTCTCTTGCTTATTTAATTGCTTCTAGTTTACCTGTGACTTCATACTTGCGTTTGCAAAAACTCTCGATCTGACTTCTTGTAGATATTTGCACTCTTGTATTCAACCACACATTGTTCACTCCCATTCACCATCCTTTGAGAACATTCTGGGAAGTTCCACCTTCTTCAACCTTCTTTCCATCCACTGCTAACACTGCGCTTGTCAAAATGACGTTGTTGTTGGGGATGGAAAACAATATTGGATGATGTGATTCCTTCGGTTTATATGAGCAAGTTCAAGTACCTTGTAGATTAGGTCAATTCTTTCCTTTACTCTTCTATTACTTTGTGTTGATTTTAATTTGTTGCATTATTAGTTTTGCTTTGCGTTGATAGTTTGGCTTTGCATTATGCTTATTGACCTCTTAGAGAAGCAACTACTTTTAGTTGCACAAAACTTCTTGTTTTTGAGCTTTTGTGGGATTGAATGCACAATAGATCAAATGTTTCTCAAGCGCGCTTTACACTACTTGACTTAGAAATCAATGCCCACAGAAGGAGAAGAAGAGAACTAATTCGTCAAGAACATCAAGAAGAATGCCATCCTCTAGTTCCAATCATCAAGAAGAAGTACCAAGGAAAACCAACTCTAGACCCCACCACCAATGAACCCTCAAGGAGGCTATGAAACCGGATGCTTATGAGGAACCTCAACTTTCTCCTAAACATGCTCCCTATGAGGAAGAAGGACATTTCCATGGACCACCTAGGCAACCACCTCAACAAAGAAGGGAATATTATTTTGATGCTAATGGTGGAGAGAAACAGAGGAAGACAATTGCGGAGTATATGACCCCGGGATTTTCCATGTATAATTTTATCTACATTCCTCCAATTGACGCAATAACTTTGAGATCTGCCCAGCGGTTATCACCTTGCAGCAAAACTTACCATTTAGCAGTTCTCCATCGGAGGATCCACATGTGCATATCACAAGATTCATTCGGTCTTGTGGTATGTACCACCAAAAATAGGGTGTCCGATGGGGTTGTGTTGCTTAAGCTCTTTCCATTTTCGGTCATTGGCCGGCTAGATGGTTGGACTCAACTCCTACAATAACAACCATTTTCGGTTATGGAACCAACTTCACAATGATTTTATGAATGAGTTCTTTTCATTGACCAAGACTCTCAAGATTCATAAGCAAGTCCAAAACTTCAAACAAGGGTCAATGGAGTCACTAGGTGAAGCTTGGAGATGGTTCAAGAGCTTAAAGAGAAAATGTTCACTCGACTTGTTGCATTCTTGGGACATCATTAGCTTTTTCTTTGGAGGGCTAAATGACGAAAGTAAAATGTTGCTTAATTCTTCATCAAAAGGTGCTTTTGTGACTTCACCAATGGATGATGCCGAAGAGCTAATTGAGACAATCTTAACTACCACTTCATTTTTGGTACAACAAAAGGGACCATAAAGACGGGATGTATGAGGTAAGCGGAAAAGGCGGTAAAGGATGCCGAGATTGAGGCTATGGGACTTGAGATCAAATGGTTGCAAGCCAAGGGTGAGAATATGGGCAAGCAATCTCAACGTTGCATGGTCATTGCTCTCTATTGTGATATTTGTAGAGGACTACATGGCACCGCGGAGTGCACCCCCTCCTTAAGTGAGAATTATGAGCATGTTGATGTCGTTGTCTATCAACAACGCCCCCAAGGTCAATGCTACAACAACTATGGGCAAGGTTAGAAGTAAGGAAGTGGATGGACTGATCAAAATTACGGAGGATAGAACCATGGCATGAGGCCAAGTGCTAATAAAGGTGGCAAACCCACCAATGGATCTTATAGTGAAGGAGGCCAATCTACCTACGACCCACCTCAAGGAAGTACTAGAAACGCTCCCTATAACCCACCTCAAACCTCACAAGGTGGTACTTACCCTCCAAGACATGATGGTCGGAATTATTTCAAGGAGAGAATCATGAAGATGATGAATGAGTTGAAGTAAGATGTAGCACTCTTGAGGCAAGAATAGAGGTAAGACCTCCGACAAGAGATTGAAACTTTGATGCAAGAGATCTGTAACACCCCGAAATTTTGAAACTTTTAAAGCTTATATAAAGGGGTAATTTCTCATAAAATCCCAAACAGAGTAATACAAATAACAAGTGTACGGGGTGCTATGCCACATATGAGCTGGAGAACTCAGATGCACAGGCTAAACTAAATAATATCCTCAATACATTATTATGGCACGCAGGCCGAAAGGAAAGACTATCTATCTAATCCACGATCTTCTAGCGCGCTCTGGGATCTACTCGTTTGTGCCTGAAAGCCAAATATATCTGTTCAGCGAGAGATGCTGGTAACCCACTCCAATGCGTTGAAATACATTATAGATAGATATATATAGATATAAGAAAAGTCATTTTGAAGCAGGAAGATATATCCTAGGAAACTCTAGTTTCAAAACCGGAATAGACTCGACAGATAGGGATAAGCACATTTAGCACATAATCAAGCATATAGAGATACTAGCATATATCCTATGGTCACAGATTCACTTCATCTCATTCATATCTTCATCCCAATTCGTATCTCATCACACACAAGCACACTTTGGTGGCGCCACAGGACCAATCGCATGCCCATACATGAGGGTCAGCGCATATAGCTCTGACACGGCCCCGCAACACCCTGCCTCGTATCGCAATACGAAGGGGTCGATCGCAATCGACCGATGAACCGCAGCTCATCATAATGTTTGATCGCAAACAAACAGTGGACCGCAGCCCAAGAGTAGTCATCTGACCGCAGCCAGGAATATGAACCGCAGCTCATGTAAAACGTTTGATCGCAACCAAACGGTGGACCGCAGCCCAAGAGTGTAATTCTGACCGCAGCCAGCTTTTGAACCGCAGCTCAGGAATAACCAATTTGATCGCAACCAAATTGGGGTAACATGCACACATAACACATAACAAGCACATGCAACCCATATTAACACATTGGGAAATGGGAGAAAACGTATAACGAAATCTATGCGTGGTCATCCACATACTAGGAATAATCCTAAGGGGTTCATACTTCTTTCACCTAGGCCAACGGGATACCAATTCCACTAGCATGCAACATATATATACATATATAAGACTCGTTTATCCTACGAATGGTACCCGAAACATCAAACTAGACTTTAGGCACGATAAACGGGGTCCGTTGGGACACCACGGGGGTCGGGGAAACATCAAATGGGGAAGCCGGAGTCCCGAGTTGGGATAATTTCCAGCGGGTAGCCGGTGGGTGGTGGACCAACTACCGGCTGCCCGCCGGTGTTAGGTCTCCGGGCAGCGGGTGCCCGGCGGGCAGTCGGCTGCCCGCTGCCGGCGATGCCCTTCTCGGGCAGCGGGTAGGTGGCGGGTCCCCCTACCCCCACCTACCCCCCACTGACTCTTTATTAAAATAAACATCCCGGGATCCGTTATGGAACCCGAAACCATGCTTAGACACTTTTAAACGCGATTGATGACACCACGTAGACAATTAACGGATCAAAAGCAAGAATCATATAGCATCCTATCATGACTTCTAAACTTAATCAACACCCGAACATGCGAAATCCCACCCAATTATATCAAGAACAACACAATACAAAATTCCCAATTTTAACCTAGGGCTCTAATCATATTCAAATCAATAAAATCATAGTTCCTCTTTTAATCATCAAACATCAAGATTCATCAAGAACATCACATAATCATCAAGAATCTCTTATCATCATCAAGATCATCAAGATCACACATAAAATCATCTCATAATCATCAAGAACTCATCATCAATATCATAAATGATTTAAAAAGACACAAGTATAGAGAGGAGGCCAAAGAAGATAATTATAGCAAGGAAAATAGGTTTTGTTGAGACATGGGTTATCTCTTAGCCTTAATTAATTTCCTTGGCTATGAATGGTCTTTCTTTAAGATTCCTTCTTTCTTGATTTCTCCTAGGGGAATTCTTGGAATTTCCTGTGTGGTGAGAGATTATTTGTGGTGTGACTTCTAGGTGCCTCCTATGTCCTTATATATATATATATATATATATATATATATATATATATATATATATATATATATATATATATATATATATATATATATATATATATATATATATATATATGTTAAAGAGTCCTAATTAGGGTCTGAATGGTATGGGTTTACTAATCCTATTCCTTATAGGACTAAGGACTTGTTTTAGGGATAAGGGTCCATGGTCCATAGTGGACCATATTAATTAATTAAAGGGAATCCTAATCATAATCCGAATAGTAAAAGGCCTACTTCCTTTATTCCTAATAGATAAATAGGTCTAGGATTCCTAATTAGAATCTGACTAGTAAAAGGTTTTCTTTCTTTATTCCTAATAGGCTTAAAACTCTAGTTTAGGCAAGGGTCCACGATTCATGGTGGACCTTATTAGTTATTTAGAGGAAAACCTAACCAAGTTAAATCATATTTAATTATTATTAACGGGATTAATTAAAGAATTAATCCGGGATTGAAGGCCGTAACACGGGGTGTTACACTCTCCCCCCCCCTTACGAGAAGCTTCGTCCCCGAAGCTTAGAAATCTTTACAGGGATAACGAGTCAAAAGTAGTACGGTGGTCATATAGGGAGAATGTATTCTATGGGGAGAATATATAATTGTATATCTATGTGTACTGGGTTTTTGGGAACGATTGGGTTAAATGGATTAAGAGAGCGGGTTTCAAACTTGAGGACAAAGTGAATTTAGGAATTAGGATCAAAGTGTTCAAGGTTTGCAACTTTAGGAGGTGAGGTTGCTACCTTGTATGGAATCGTTAAAATAGGGAATCAAGAATGGGGTTTGAAGGGTAGAAAGGGTTTTGCAATAAGGAGGGGCTCGGTTGTCCAAGGGAGGGAAAGGGATTCGGTTAGGATGGGTTAAGGGTTCTCGATTCAAGTGACTATTCTGGTTTGATGCTTTGATCACGACGTATTGATGAACTGATGATCCTTCTCCTTTGGTGTTGGCACTTGCTTTATTTTAAGATCCTTGTCGGGCCTTGCTTCCCAAGCTTAAGTTTCATCCTTCTTTTTTATCTTGAGGGAATCTCTCGAGACGATTTAATACTTTTTAATGCGTCTAAGGTCTTGACCAAGTTTGGTCAACCAAGCCAATCTTTTAGAGCGCACTTCCCAAATTCTTCCCAAAGTCTCTTGGGAGTCGATAAACTTTGGGTTGACTTTTTCTTCTTATTGAATTTCATCTCCTCTTTAGTGAATGAAATTCTTAGTAAGACTTCATGTCTCCCCCGAGGTTCGGCTTGTTGTGCCCTTTTGTGTTTACTTTTAATGATGAAGGTGCCCTTGCATGTTCTTTTTCTTCTTGAAGCGCAGTTGGTTACCTAATCTCGTTGTGGAATGACTCGGTGACTTTACGAGTCATCTCATTTCCTTGTGGGTCCTTAATAACCCTTGAGGCCTTGGCGCAAATGTGCTCTTTTACCCTTTTTTTTTCCTAGCACCACGGGCTACGTCGTTCTTGATTTTATATAACTTGTAAGGAGCCCTCTGATTTGCTTGAACGATATCCATGGTTTGAGGGAGTCCCGGTCCATCCTTAGCATTTTGACTTTTAAGGCCTTTGTGAGTCCTTAGCACGAGTTCCCAACTCCCCTCCTTGGTTTGCACAATCCTTCATGCCAATCATCCCTAGTCGGTTGCATCGTAGAGTCCAACTTCAACTCCTCGTGTAATGCAATTGGTCGTGCTTTTCCGACGGTGTCTCGCGTGTCAAGGTCTTTTACCGAGGAAGCCATGTTTGGGCAACCCATGGTTCCTTACCCAAAACTCGCGTTCATCAATCGAGGCACACAAGTGCGCCATGAATCAATAAAACGAGGAGTTTAAAAATCAGCACATTGTACTAGTGGGCGCGAGGTGGGCTGTCGTCCGCCTGCCAAGCTCCTGTCAGGGCCCCGTTAAGGTCCCGCCAAGGTCCCGTCAAGGACCAGTTAGGGTCCCATCAAGGTCCCGTTGGGGACCCGCGGGAAGGTGACTAGGAAGAGTGAATTCATTCGGGAAAAATCCCAAGAATGCACAGATTCACGTCCTGACAAGCCCCATGCCTATGTGCACAATAAAGGAATTCGAATACATAGGATGACCCATCGTACAGTGTTATTCATCCTTAAGCACGGGTTCTAGATGAGTCAAGACTCTCGTATGTTCTTTCCGCTCAGTAGGTCGGTGTAACACCCCGAAATTTTAAAACTTTTAAAGACTATATAACAAAGGTAAATGATCATAAATCTCAAAAACATTTATAAGAGTACGGGGTGTTATGCCATACCTGAGCTAGAGAACTCAGGTGCACACGCTAGATTCTAACAATCTCAATCAGTATCAATACAAGTCATGGCACGCAGGCCGAAAGGGAAGAACTATCTAATCTACGCCCCAACCTCTAGCGCGCTCCAGTGATCTACTCGTCCATGCCTGAAAGCCAAATATATCTGTTCAGCGAGAGATGCTGGTAACCCACTCCAACGCGTTGAAATACAATACATATAGACATATATATAGATATACGAAAACCATTTTGAAGCATGAAGATATATCCTACGAGACTCTAGCTTTTAAAACAGGGATAGACTCGATAGATAGAGCTAAGCACAGACAACAGTTATACCAAGCATATACAGTTTACAAATAGGCAAGACAGATAAAGATAAGCACAATTAATAACCATAACCCAACATATACGATTCCCAGTATAAATCCCATAGTCACATCCCCAAGACACTCATAACAACAACTCGTCCATATCTCACCACACAAGCACACTTTGTTGGCGCCACAGGGCCAATCGCATGCCCACACATGAGGGTCAGCGCATATAGCTCTGACACGGCCCAGCAGCACCCTGCCCCGTATCGCAACACGGAGGAGTCGATCGCAACCGACCGATGAACCGCAGCTCATCATAGTGTTTGATCGCAACCAAATAGTGGACCGCAGCCCAAGAGTATGCCATCTGACCGCAACCAGGAAATATGAACCGCAGCTCATGTAGAAACGTTTGATCACAACCAAACGGTGGACCGCAGCCCGAGAGTGTAAATCTGACCGCAGCCAGCTTCTGAACCGCAGCTCAGGAATAACCAATCCGATCGCAACCGAATTGGGGTATCATGCACACATAACACATAGCAAGCACATGCAACCCACATTAACACATTGGGAAGGGGGGAGAAAATGTATAACAAAACCTACGCGTGATCCTTCACATACTAAGAATAATCCTAAGGGGTTCATACTTCTTCCACCTAGGTCAACGGGATACCAATTCAACTAGCATGCAATATATAAGACTTATAAACCTACGAACGGTACCCGAAACATCAAACTAGACACAGGCACGATAGACGGAGTCCGTTGGGACACCACGTGGGTCGGGGGAACATCAAACGGGGAAGCCAAAATCCCAAGTTGGGTATTTTTCCAGCGGGTAGCCGGTGGGTGAGGGGTCACCCGCCGGCTGCCCGTCGGCGACGATGATTCCGGGCAGCGGGTGCCCGGCGGGCAGCTGCCCGCTGCCAGCGACGTCAACAATGGCCACGGGTAGGTGGCGGGTCCCCTACCCCCACCTACCCTCCACTGACTCTTTTATCACAAAAACGTCCCGGGAACCTTTGTGGAACCCGAAACCATGCTCAGACACTTTTAAACGCAATTGACAACAACACGTAGACAATTAACGGATCCAAACGCAAGAAACATACGGCACATAACCTATCATGCTTTTCTAAACATAATCAACACCCAAACATGCGAATTCCCACCCAATGCACCAAGAATAATACCATACGCGTTTCACGATACAACCTAGGGTTCTAATCACTTTTAAATCAACTAGAACACAATTCATCTTCTAATATCAAGATTCGGTAAGAATATCACATAAACATCAAGAACATCATACAATTATCAAGAACATCACATAATCAACAAGAACATCATAAATCATCAAGAACACCATATAAACATCAAGAACCTCTTATCATCATCAAGATCATCAAGATTACCCATGGAATCATAACACCAATTACCATGATCAATATAACGAATCATCAACACACAAGAATATGGGGAAGGCCTAAGAGGGGAATCATAGCTATGAAAATAGGTTTTGTTGAGACATGGGTTACCTCTTAGCCTTAATTAATTCCTTGGCTATGAAGGGTCTTTCTTTAAGCTTTCTTCTTTCTTGTTTTCTGCTAAGGGATTTCTTAGAACTCTTTGGGTGGTGAGAGATTATTGTGGTGGGGGTTCTAGGTGACTCTTATGTCCCCTATTTATATACCTGGGAGTCCTAATTAGGGTCTAATATTATAGGCTTGCTAATTCTATTCCTTCTAGGGCTAGGGGTTGGGTTTTAGGGGGTGAGGGCCCACGGACTATGGTGGACCTCTTCTAATTTAATTATTGTAATTTAATTCTTTCTTTGGATATTTGGTTAAATGGTTAATTGGTTTTAGGGTTCGTAACACGGGGTGTTACAGTCGGGTCCGGTTTCCAATTAGAAACCTCGTCATCTTCACCGGGTAGTTGGTTATAAGCCAACTTTGTCTTTTCCTTGCTTGATTAATGATAAGCCTTCTTGGTTTTTCTTGGAGTTCGGCTTGTCGCTTGCTCTTTGTTCAATCCTTTGGTGATCAAGTGCTTGGTGATGCATTTCTCTTCCTTGGAATGCATTTGATTGACTGCCCTCGACGTCGTATGGTGTTTTGGCAATTTTGTGTGTCACATGCACTTCTTACGGTGCCTTAAAACCATCAAGGTCCTTGTTCCAAGGTAAGACCTTTATTGTAGGGAAGCTTTAGTTGTATGGTACTTCCCACGCGTCTGTTGCCTCTTCTTGTCATATCGAGCCCTTTTCGACAATTTGCGCTAACGATTAAGAAAAGATGTTGTTTATGTACTACTTTACTTCCTTGCATTTAATTGGCGTTCCCGGTTCTCTTTACAAGTGGTCTCCCACTTCTGTTATTTCTTCTTTAGGGTTTGTTCCTGAATTTCCCATTTGTAGAAGTTGGATTTGATAGAGGTAGGCAGCACTGGTGTAGGCTTCGTTAGGGGTTCGGGGTTTGCTTACAATTAGGGCCTTCTAGGTTTCGTAGTTGGTGGTCTGTCATAGACTTCTTTATCTTGGTTGTTTCTGTAGGATCTAATTCAGGCGCGAAACGAGCCGGCTGGAGGAATTGTTTGTGGTATTCCCTGACGGTGGCCATCCCTTGTTTTAGGTGGAGAATTTCCTCGTACATGGTTGCCCTTACAGGTGCGGGGTGGAATCATCCTCGTAGCCGTGCTCCTAGGCACTCCCAGTTGTACCCCCGGTTGTTGCCCATAAGTGGGTTCTTCGTGGATTTACCAAAGATCGGCTTTGTGTCTGAAGTGGGACGAGGCTATCTCTACGCTGCGTTCCTATGGGCATTCCACTAACCTGAGGATTTTGTTGAAGGTTCGGATCCATTCTTCGAGGAGTGTGGGGTCCTTGACTGACTTCTTGTTGGTGCCATGCTGCTGGTTTTCGGGGCTATTTATTGTAATGATGAGTCAGTGTGTTGCACCCTTACCTTGGTGTGGTAAGCGTAGGGGAAGTTCTTTTTTAAATTAGGGAGGGATAAAGTGAGGGGAGGTTATGTGTAGGTTTCACAATCTCACCGCGCGTCCTAAGATTCCCGAGTCCTATGTTCCTAAATACTTAGAGTTCAAGCTTATTGTCCTAAAGTCTGATTTTAAGAGTCTTATCCTAGGGTCAAACTTAGGCTCTGATACCAACTGTAACACCCCGAAATTTTGAAACTTTTAAAGCTTATATAAAGGGGTAATTTCTCATAAAATCCCAAACAGAGTAATACTAATAATAAGTGTACGGGGTGCTATGGCACATCTGAGCTGGAGAACTCAGATGCACAGGCTAAACTAAATAATATCCTCAATACATTATTATGGCACGCAGGCCGAAAGGAAAGACTATCTATCTAATCCACGATCTTCTAGCGCGCTCTGGGATCTACTCGTCTGTGCCTGAAAGCCAAATATATCTGTTCAGCGAGAGATGCTGGTAACCCACTCCAACGCGTTGAAATACATTATAGATAGATATATATAGATATAAGAAAAGTCATTTTGAAGCAGGAAGATATATCCTAGGAAACTCTAGTTTCAAAACCGGAATAGACTCGACAGATAGGGATAAGCACATTTAGCACATAATCAAGCATATAGAGATACTAGCATATATCCTATGGTCACAGATTCACTTCATCTCATTCATATCTTCATCCCAATTCGTATCTCATCACACACAAGCACACTTTGGTGGCGCCACAGGACCAATCGCTTGCCCATACATGAGGGTCAGCGCATATAGCTCTGACACGGCCCCGCAGCACCCTGCCTCGTATCGCAATACGAAGGGGTCGATCGCAACCGACCGATGAACCGCAGCTCATCATAATGTTTGATTGCAACCAAACAGTGGACCGCAGCCCAAGAGTAGTCATCTGACCGCAGCCAGGAATATGAACCGCAGCTCATGTAAAACGTTTGATTGCAACCAAACGGTGGACCGCAGCCCAAGAGTGTAATTCTGACCGCAGCCAGCTTCTGAACCGCAGCTCAGGAATAATCAATTTGATCGCAACCAAATTGGGGTAACATGCACACATAACACATAACAAGCACATGCAACCCATATTAACACATTGGGAAAGGGGAGAAAACGTATAACGAAACCTATGGTGGTCATCCACATACTAGGAATAATCCTAAGGGGTTCATACTTCTTTCACCTAGGCCAACGGGATACCAATTCCACTAGCATGCAACATATATATACATATATAAGACTCGTTTATCCTACGAATGGTTCCCGAAACATCAAACTAGACTTTAGGCACGATAAACGGGGTCCGTTGGGACACCACGGGGGTCGGGGAAACATCAAACGGGGAAGTCGGGGTCCCGAGTTGGGATAATTTCCAGCGGGTAGCCTGTGGGTGGTGGACCACCCGCCGGTGTGAGGTCTCCGGGCAGCGGGTGCCCGGCGGGCAGTTGCCTGCCCGCCGGCTGCCCGCTGCCGGCGATGCCCTTCTCGGACAGCGGGTAGGTGGCGGGTCCCCCTACCCCCCACTGACTCTTTATTAAAATAAACGTCCCGGGGTCCGTTATGGAACCCGAAACCATGCTTAGACACTTTTAAACGCGATTGATGACACCACGTAGACAATTAACGGATCAAAAGCAAGAATCATATAGCATCCTATCATGACTTCTAAACTTAATCAACACCCGAACATGCGAAATCCCACCCAATTATATCAAGAACAACACAATACAAAATTCCCAATTTTAACCTAGGGCTCTAATCATATTCAAATCAATAAAATCATAGTTCCTCTTTTAATCATCAAACATCAAGATTCATCAAGAACATCACATAATCATCAAGAATCTCTTATCATCATCAAGATCATTAAGATCACACATAGAATCATCTCATAATCATCAAGAACTCATCATCAATATCATAAATGATTTAAAAAGACACAAGTATAGAGAGGAGGCCAAAGAAGATAATTATAGCAAGGAAAATAAGTTTTGTTGAGACATGGGTTACCTCTTAGCCTTAATTAATTTCCTTGGCTATGAATGGTCTTTCTTTAAGATTCCTTCTTTCTTGATTTCTCCTAGGAGAATTCTTGGAACTTCCTGTGTGGTGAGAGATTATTTGTGGTGTGACTTTTAGGTGCCTCCTATGTCCTTTTATTTATATATATATATATATATATATATATATATATATATATATATGTATATATATATATATATATATACATATATATATATATATATACATATATATATACATATATATATATATATATATATATACATATATATATACATATATATATATATATATATATATATACATATATATATATATATATATATATATATATATATATATATATATATATATATATATATATATATATATATATATATATTTAAGAGTCCTAATTAGGGTCTGAATGGTATGGGTTTACTAATCCTATTCCTTATAGGACTAAGGACTTGTTTTAGGGATAAGGGTCCATGGTCCATAGTGGACCATATTAATTAATTAAAGGGAATCCTAATCATTATCCGAATAGTAAAAGGCCTACTTCCTTTATTCCTAATAGATAAATAGGTCTAGGATTCCTAATTAGAATCTGACTAGTAAAAGGTTTTCTTTCTTTATTCCTAATAGGCTTAAAACTCTAGTTTAGGCAAGGGTCCACGATTCATGGTGGACCTTATTAGTTATTTAGAGGGAAACCTAACCAAGTTAAATCATATTTAATTTTTATTAACGGGATTAATTAAAGAATTAATCTGGGATTGAAGGCCGTAACACGGGGTGTTACAGATCCAATTAGCGATTCGTAATGTTGAAACCCAAATTGCCCAAGTAATTAAAACCATGTCGGATATACTGTGGGGCATCTTCCCTAGCACCACCTAAAACAACCCCCGGGAGGGACTACATGCTATATCTCCAAGGAGTGGGAAAGAGTTCCCAGAGGCTCATTCTAGGCCAAGGTGTGCCAAATGTGAGCCTAAAGTGGTAGTTGAAAAAGTTCCTAAGAAGATGGTGCCACAAGACGAAACAAAGAAGTTTGTCATTGGACAATTCTTGAACTATAAAATGGTAAACTTGAGCAGCTTCAAGCAACTTCAATTATTCACTTGTTGACACTAGGTTGGAAAGACTTCAAAAATTGCAAAGAGCACAAGCCTAAAGAGATTCATCTTGAGCAGTTGATCTTTCAACTTAAAATTGAGAAGGACAGCAGGAAAAGTTATGGGAAAATCCTCATCCCTTGTGGCTTTAAGGCTAACGTAGTAAAGCATAGCAAAAGTTTCAAGAATACCCAAAAAAAAAAAAAGGCAACTAAAAACTTAGTCGTAAAGGAGTCATTTTTAAGAATAAATTTCATGAAAAATGTTTTAACTATAGCAAGATGGACCACAGGTCTTCTAATTGCAAAGCACCCAAAACGAAGAATAAGTCTTCTCAAGTCAGTGTTGTGGAAAGCAATAATAAGAAAGAAGAGATCATCTTCTCACCATGGTGACTAAGGTAAACTTGGTTGGTTCGGAAAAAAAAAATTGGTTCATTGACAGCGGTGCAACGTAACCCAACATATTTGTTGCAACCATGAATTCTTTACAAGTTTTGAAGTTATCATCGGAGAAAACATTTGGATGGGAAATTTTGCTCAGCCTACTGTTGAAGTCATGGGTAATTATGGTGGTTCTCAAGATGACCTTCATGAAAAAGTTGATTCTGAATATGTACTTTATGTACCTAAAGTATGAAATAATTTACTTTTTTTGTTCATTATTCAATAAATTTGGCTTTGGTATGATTTTTAGTCAAATAAAGTTATTTTTTCTAAATCTAGAAAGTATATAGGAAAAGGTTAGGTATTTGAATGGCTCTTTAAGCTCAACGAAATAACCCTAATGAATAAAAATGTTAATAAGCCTTTTATTTCTTTTCTTGAGTTTTTCAGTTTGTGCCACGGTAGACTAGGTCATGTTAATTTTAGTATTATACGTACATCTATTAACATTAACCATATTTCAAATGCCAAGTTAATGTTAATCACAAATGTGAAGTTTGTGTTGAGACCAATGTTGCAAAAAACGTTAGGTGCCCCCTAGGCGGCAAGAGGGGCAGCTGCGCGGCGGTCTGTGGAGCTCCGGTCGCTGGTTCACTGTAGACGGAAGCGACGGTCTGTGGAGCAAACAGTCATTGGTTCAATGCGGAAGGCGGCGGCGACCTCTGGTTCGCGGTCGCCTGTACTCTGCAGGCAACGAAAGGCAGATTGGGAAGAAACCAAGAAGGAGAGAGTGAGATGCGAGAGTTATAGATTTATAATCCATAGAGCTAATTAATAGAATAGAATAAATATATAAAAGAAAAATTAGGGGAATAAAACGAACCTTGATAGATAAGAAGTGATCGGCGATACGGACTCAGAAGAAAAAACAAAGCAGTGAGGGCCAAGAAAATGGGAGAGAAGAAGGCTTCTGGGTGAAAGTGATTATTATACTAGACTAGATTCCTATGTTTTTCAAAGATAGATTAAAATGACGAGAGAATCAAGTCCTTTGTTAAGCACAGTGATCGAAGAGTATGTTGTGAACTGGAGAGAGCTTAAACGCGGATCGGAAATGGCGTTGGAAAGCCGGAGAGAATCTCCGGGAAGGCCGGAAGCAGAAACTCCGGTATGCCAAAAGCTTTCACGCACGGCGCAAATGAATGAAAGATGGATAGGGGAAAAAGTGACATTTTCACAAAACGGTGAGGTTAAAATCGTAAATATCCCAGTCAACTCTTGTTTTCTCCCGAATCCGGGAATTCTCAATACCTACGTCATCCTCTTTTTTGTCTCACGAATCCAAGAGCTATGAGACTGCTGGAAGCAATTGTGGCGGCGCTTCCGCCGTCTTCCTCCACCCCTGATGCTGCCGGAGACGGCAGCGGCAGCGGAGGAAAGTGGTTTCACGGATGGCTAATGGATTGCCACGGGCCGTGGCTTAACCTGCTGCTCATACTGCCGTCTGCTCTCTTCCTCATATACTTGGATTCTCAAGCGAAGAAGAACTATCCGAAGATTTTGAATGGACGATCGCATATCATAACCGCACTCTACGGATTTCTCTGGCTCATCAGCATCCTTAATCTGGCCTGGTACTCACTTCAGGTTCTCTCTCTCTCTCTATCTCTTTTGGTACCTAATCTTACTGTTATATTGTAGGTTGGGTTTTGGAAAATGTAATGGTGATAGTCATCTGTATTGTTGAAGAAGGTGTCCATGGAAATCTCCTGCCATTAATATTTGCTACACCAAAACAGTCAGTTTTCTTTGTTTCATTAAAGACTAAAATGATAGAGGGAACTAGTGGTTTTGAGCTACATAAAATGGAGATTAATAGAGGAAACATCAAGGAAGCCAATACCATGGAACTTAATCCAATACCCATCTAAATTTCAATTAAACTTACTTTCAACAGCATGTGTTTGTCTAGAACTAGAAGGATTCTTGCTTGATGTTCAAGCTCAATTCACCAGACTTTTGCAACCGTGCCACTTTCCAGATTTCCAAAAAAATTTTCTCCCTTAGTTCGCTTCAATCTATAAAAAGAAAGAACCCATTGCTTGTCGTTGGAAGACTATACTCTATAGCATTCTTCTTGTACCAAACAATCCAAATCTATATCTGTTGCGATTTGCAAAAGGCCAGTGTTATTAATTAATAGAAGAAGATTTTACTTTGCTGTCTAGTGTTTGCACAACTCACAACACTGAGGAGAAAGAATCTTAGTGGGTTTGCGGTGTATAGAACTCGAAAAAATACGCGGATTGAAAAAAAAACTTGCCCAAATCGGATAACCGAGTTAAAAGTTATGCCTTCCGAAACTTTTCCTACATTTTCAAAAAAAAATAAAAATAAAAAATTCGCCGAACCGCCGAACCGGCCGGTTAGGCGGTCTAGGCGGCCGGCCGCGGAGGAGGCCGCCGAGGCCATTCCTCGCGGCGGCCTCCTAGCGCCTAGGCGCGATTTTTGCAACACTGGCAAGAAATGATTGGGGTTGCAAGAATGACCAAATATGAAGTATTGTAGTAAAAAATCATTAAACCACTGGCATGAGTGCGACTGGAACGAGGTTGTTGGGTGTCGGTGGTTTGAAGGAGACACAAGTGCGACTGGAACGCGACGGAGGCATGAGTATTACGACACTAGTACCTGCTGACGAGTGATAACTGTAGTTTGGTCATCTGGGACGATGGGTGCGACACTGTCGCTGATGAATAGAGCTTGTCAATACGGGCTAGCGGGGCGGGCCAAAAAGCGCGCCCTTTGGTGGGCCTAGGTTTTGTTGGCCCAGGCCACCCCGCCCTTGGCCTATGGGCTAGGCAGACCCCCGCCACACCACCCCCTACTTTTTCTTTTTTGTTCTTAAACAGAAATATAAACATAAAAATATATATATATATGGCAGATTGGCATATATAGAAGAGTATAAAAAATATATATATACATACAAGATACTTCACATATTTCCAGTGAAGAGTAAATGGACATTCAAATACAAAAGACAAAGAAAAAGGTTCAGTTCATCTCAATTAAGTTTCCAGGCAATCCTTTTGCCGAATTCATTTCATCTCAATCAATTCCAACATATTAAGGGTGAAAATTGTCACCAAATCATTCAAATCAATTTATCCTAAACTTACTTGACGAATCAAGAGTCAAAATATGCATCTGATTTTGACTATTGTGAAACCTAGGTTCAAATCCATTAACACTTGTACCTTAACTTCCTCCACTTCACTTCGGCCTTTAGTTTACACTATCCTCTCAGCCAAAATAAATGGCAGATTGGAAGAGGGGCAGCTGCGCGGCGGTCTGTGGAGCTCCGGTCGCTGGTTCACGGCGGACGGAAGCGACGGTCTGTGGAGAAAACAGTCGATGGTTCAATGCGGAAGGCGGCGACGACCTCTGGTTCGCGGTCGCCTGTACTCTGCAGGCAACGAACGACAGATTGGGAAGAAACCAAGAAGGAGAGAGTGAGATGCGAGAGTTTTAGATTTATAATCCATAGAGCTAATAAATAGAATAGAATAAATATATAAAAGAAAAATTAGGGGAATAAAACGAACCTTGATAGATAAGAAGTGATCGGCGATACGGACCCAGAAGAAAAATCAAAGCAGTGAGGGCCAAGAAGATGGGAGAAAAGATGGCGTCTGGGTGAAAGTGATTATTATACTTGACTAGATTCCTAAGTTTTTCAAAGATAGATTAAAATGACGAGAGAATCAAGTCCTTTGTTAAGCATAGTGATCGAAGAGTATGTTGTGAACTGGAGAGAGCTTAAACGCGGATCGGAAATGGCGTTGGAGTGCCGGAGAGAATCTCCGGGAAGGCCGGAAGCGGTAACTCCGGTATGCCAAAAGCTTTCACGCACAGCGCAAATGAATGAAAGATGGATAGGGGCAAAAGTGACATTTTCACAAAACGGTGAGGTTAAAATCGTAAATATCCCAGTCAACTCTTGTTTTCTCACGAATCCGGGAATTCTCAATACCTACGTCATCCACTTTTCTGTCTCACGAATCCAAGAGCTATGAGACTGCTGGAAGCAATTGTGGCGGCGCTTCCGCCGTCTTCCTCCACCCCTGATGCTGCCGGAGACGGCAGCGGCAGCGGAGGAAAGTGGTTTCACGGATGGCTAATGGATTTCCACGGGCTGTGGCATAACTTGCTGCTCATACTGCCGTCTGCTCTCTTCCTCATATACTTGGATTCTCAAGCGAAGAAGAACTATCCAATGATTTTGAATGGACGATCGCATATCAAAACCGCACTCTACGGATTTCTTTGGCTCGTCAGCATCCTTAATCTGGCCTGGTGCTCACTTCAGGTTCTCTCTCTCTCTCTATCTCTTTTGGTACCTAATCTTACTGTTATATTGTAGGTTGTGTTTTGGAAAATGTAATGGTGATAGTCATCTGTATTGTTGAAGAAGGTGTCCATGGAAATCTCCTGCTATTATTATTTGTTACACCAAAACAGTCAGTTTTCTCTGTTTCTGTAACACCCCGTGTTATGGCCTTCAATCCCGGATTAATTATTTAATTAATCCCGTTAATAATAATTAAATGTGATTTAATTCGGTTAGGTTTCCTTTAATTAATTAATAAGGTCCACCATGAACCATGGATCCTTGCATAAATTAGAGTCCTAAGCCTATTAGGAATAAAGAAAGTAAACCCTTTACTATTCAGATTCTAATTAGGAATCCTAGACCTAGTTATCTATTAGGAATAAAGGAAGTAGGCCTTTTACTATTCAGACTACGATTAGGATTCCCTTTAATTAATTAATATGGTCCACTATGGACCATGGACCCTTATCCCTAAAATAAGCCCTTAGTCCTATAAGGAACTGAATTAGTAAACCCATACCATTCAGACCCTAATTAGGAGTCTTAAATATATAAATAGGGATATAGGAGGCACCTAGATCTTTCACCACCATAATCTCTCACCACACAAGAAGTTCCAAGAATCCCCTTAGGAGAAATCAAGAAAGAAGAAGGCTTAAAGAAAGACCCTTCATAGCCAAGGAATTAATTAAGGCTAAGAGGTAACCCATGTCTCAACAAAACCTATTTTCATAGCTATGATTCCCCTCTTAGGATTTCCCCATATTATTGTGTATTGATGATTTGTGATATTATTATTGATGATTGGTGGGATGATTCCATGGGTGATCTTGATGATGAAAGGTTCTTGATAATTATGGTGTTCTTGATGATTATATAACGTTCTTGATGATTATTTGATGTTCTTGATGATTGTAGGATACTCTTGATGTTTATGTGATATTCTTACCGAATCTTGATATTAGAAGAAGAATTGTGTCCTTGTTGAATTAAAAATGATTAGAACCCTAGGTTATATCGTATGGAATTATTCTTGGTATATTGGGTGGGATTTCGCATGATTGGGTGTTTATTATGTCTAGAAAAGCATGATAGGTTATGTGCCATTTGTTTCTTGATTTTGATCCGTTAATTTGTTTCTTGATTTTGATCCGTTAAAGGTTCTCGGGGCGTTTTTTATGAAAAAGAGTCAGTGGGGGGTAGGTGAGGGTAGGGGACCCGCCACCTACCCGCGGCCAAATCGGGCAACGCCGGCAGCGGGCAGCTGCCCGCCGAGCACCCGCTGCCCGGATTTGTAGAACGCCGGCGGGCAGCCGGCGGGTGACCCCCACCCACCGGCTACCCGCTGGAAATTCCCCCACTTCGGGATCCCGGCTTCCCCGTTTGATGTTCCCCCGACCCCCGTGGTGTCCCAACGGACCCCGTCTATCGTGCCTATGTCTAGTTTGATTTTCGGGCACCGTTCGTAGGTCGTATGAGTCTTATATATTGCATGCTAGTTGAATTGGTATCCCGTTGACCTAGGTGAAAGAAGTATGAACCCCTTAGGACTATTCTTAGTATGTGAAGGATCACGCATAGGTTTTGTTATACGTTTTCTCCCCCTTCCCAATGTGTTAATGTGGGTTGCATGTGCTTGCTATGTGTTATGTGTGCATGTTACCCCGATTTGGTTGAGATCAATCGGGCTATACGAGCAGTCGGGTGGGCTGAGAACCATACCGGCTGTTAACCAGGCTGGTAGAGACCGGTCAGGTATATAAATATTATATAGGACTAAGGTCCACTATACGGGCAGTTGAATGGGTTGAGAACCATCCCAACTGTTAACTAGGCTGGTAAAGACCGGTCAGGTATATAAATATTATATAGAGTTGCGGCTCATCGGTCGGTTGCGATCGACCCCTCCGTGCTGTGAGACGGGGCAGGGTGCTGCGGGGCCGTGTCAGAGCTATATGCGCTGACTCGCATGTATGGGTATGCGATTGGTCCTGTGGCGCCAACAAAGTGTGCTATGTGATGAAGTATGGATGAGTTGTTGTTATGACTATCTTGGAGATGAGACTATGGGATTTATACCGGGGATCGTATATGTTGGGTTATGATTGTTAATTGTGTTTATCTTATCTGTCTTGCCTGTTGTAAACTGCATATGCTGGGTATAACTGCTGTCTGTGCTTAGCTCTATCTGTCGAGTCTATCCCTGTTTTAAAAGCTAGAGTTCGTAGGATATATCTTCATGTTCAAAATGGTTTTCGTATATCTATATATATATATATATATATATATATATATATATATATATATATATATATATATATATATATATATATATATATATATATATATATATATATATATATATATATATATATATATATATATATATATATATATATCTATATGTATGGTATTTCAACGCGTTGGAGTGGGTTACCAGCATCTCTCGCTGAACAGATATATTTGGCTTTCAGGCATAAAAGAATAAGTCACTGGAGCGCGCTAGAACTTGGAGCGTAGAAGTAGATAGTTTCCCTTTCGGCCTGCGTGCCATGCTTATGCATTTACGTTATTGAGGATATTAGTTAGTTAGCCTGTGCACCTGAGTTCTCTAGCTCAGGTGTGGCATAGCACCCCGTACTCTTGTATTATGCTTTGGGATTTAATGAGATTTCACCTTTATTTTATAAGTTTTAAATGTCTTGAAAATCTAGGGTGTTACAGTTTCATTAAAGAATAAAATGATAGAGGGAACTAGTGGTTTTGAGCTACATAAAATGGAGATTAATAGAGGAAACATCAAGGAAGCCAATACCATGGAAGAACTCAATCCAATACCCATACAAATTTCAATTAAACTTACTTTCAACAGCATGTGATTGTCTAGAACTAGAAGGATTCTTGCTTGATGTTCAAGCTCAATTCACCACACTTTTGTAGCCGTGCCACTTTCCAGACTTCCAAACAAATTTCCTCCCTTAGTTCGCTTCAATCTATAAAAAGAAAGAACCCATTGCTTGTCGTTGGAAGACTATACTTTACAGCATTCTTCTTGTACCAAACAATCCAAATCTATATCTGTTGCAATTTGCAAAAGGCCAGTGCTATTAATTAATAGAAGAAGATTTTACTTTGCGGTCTAGAGTTTGCACAACTCACAACAATGAGGAGAAAGAATCTTAGTGGGTTTTCGGTGTATAGATCTCGAAAAAATACGTGGATTGAAAAAAAAAATTGCGCAAATCGGAAAACCGAGTCAAAAGTTATGCCTTCCGAACCGGCCGGTTAGGCGGTCTAGGCGGCCGGCCGCGGAGGAGGCCGCTGAGGCCATTCCTCGCGGCGGCCTCCTAGCGCCTAGTCGGCGCCTAGGCGAGATTTTTGCAACACTGGCAAGAAATGATTGGGGTTGCAAGAATGACCAAATATGAAGTATTGTAGTAAAAAATCATTAAACCACTGGCATGAGTGCGACTGGAACGAGATTGTTGGGTGTCGGTGGTTTGAAGGAGACACAAGTGCGACTGGAACGCGACGGAGGCATTAGTATTACGACACTTGTACCTGCTGACGAGTGATAACTGTAGTTTGGTTATCTGGGACGATGGGTGCGACACTGTCGCTGATGAATAGAGCTTGTCAATACAGGCTGGCGGGGCGGGCCAAAAAGCGCGCTCTTTCGTGGGCCTAGGTTTTGTTGGCCCA
>NW_017617875.1:0-127500 GCF_001879475.1 Ipomoea nil | reverse complement strand
TTTGGTAAATGTAATGGTGATAGTCATCTGTATTGTTGAAGAAGGTGTCCATGGAAATCTCCTGCCATTATTATTTGCTACACCAAAACAGTCAGTTTTCTCTGTTTCATTAAAAAATAAAATGATAGAGGGAACTAGTGGTTTTGAGCTACATAAAATGGAGATTAATAGAGGAATCAAGGAAGCCAATACCATGGAAGAACTCAATCCAATACACATCCAAATTTCAATTAAACTTACTTTCAACAGCATGTGATTGTCTAGAACTAGAAGGATTCTTGCTTGATGTTCAAGCTCAATTCACCACACTTTTGTAGCCGTGCCACTTTCCAGACTTCCAAACAAATTTCCTCCCTTAGTTCGCTTCAATCTATAAAAAGAAAGAACCCATTGCTTGTCGTTGGAAGACTATACTTTACAGCATTCTTCTTGTACCAAACAATCCAAATCTATATCTATTGCAATTTGAAAAAGGACAGTGCTATTAATTAATAGAAGAAGATTTTACTTTGTTGTCTAGTGTTTGCACAACTCACAACACTGAGGAGAAAGAATCTTAGTGGGTTTGCGGTGTATAGATCTGGAAAATATACGCGGATTGAAAAAAAAAAAATTGCCCAAATCAGACAACCGAGTCAAACGTTATGCCTTCCGAAACTTTTCCTACATTTTCAAAAAAAAAAAAAAAATCGCCGAACCGGCCGGCCGCGGAGGAGGCCGTCGAGGACATTCCTCGCGGCGGCCTCCTAGCGCCTAGCGCCTAGGAGCCGATTAATCGGCGCCCTGGCACGATTTCTGCGACACTGACAAGAAATGATTGGGGTTGCAAGAATGACCAAATATGAAGTATTGTAGTAAAAAATCATTAAACCACTGGCATGAGTGCGACTAGAACGAGGTTGTTAGGTGTCGGTGGTTTGAAGGAGACACAAGTGCGAATGGAACGCGACGGAGGCATGTGTATTACGACAATAGTACCTGCTGACGAGTGATAACTGTAGTTTGGTCATCTGGGACGATGGGTGCGACACTGTCGCTGACGAATAGAGCTTGTCAATACGGGCTGGCGGGGCAGGCCAAAAAGCGCGCTCTTTGGTGGGCCTAGGTTTTGTTGGCCCAGGCCACCCCGCCCCTGGCCTACGGGCTAGGCAGGCCCCGCCACACCACCCCCTACTTTTTCTTTTTTGTTCTTAAACAAAAATATAAACATACAAATACATATACATATACATATATATATATATATATATATATATATATATATATATATATATATATATATATATATATATATATATATATATATATATATATATATATGTATGTATGTATATATATGTATGTATATATATATATATATGGCAGATTGGCATATATAGAAGAGTATAAAAAATATATATATATACATACAAGATACTTCACATATTTCCAGTGAAGAGTAAATGGACAATCAAATACAAAAGACAAAGAAAAAGGTTCAGTTCATCTCAATTAAGTTTCCAGGCAATCCTTTTGCCGAATTCATTTCATCTCAATCAATTCCAACATATTAAGGATGAAAATTGTCACCAACTGATTCAAATCAATTTATCCTAAACTTACTTGACGAATCAAGAGTCAAAATATGCATCTGATTTTGACTATTGTAAAACCTAGGTTCAAATCCATTAACACTTGTACCTTAATTTCCTCCACTTCACTTCGGCCTTCAGTTAACACTATCCTCTCAGCCAAAATAAATGGCAGATTGGAAGAGGGGCAGCTGCGCAGCGGTCTGTGGAGCTCCGGTCGCTGGTTCGGTGTTCCTACCTGTTTCCTTTTTTGAGCCATCCTTGTGTTCATGGGTCGATGTTATTTTGTATCCTTACCTTGATGTGATAAGCGGAGGGGGAGTTTCTTTAAACAAGTGAGGGAGGGTTATGTGTAGGTTTCACAGTCTCACCGCGCGTCCTAAGGTTCCTGAGTCCCATGTTCCTGAATACTTAGAGTCCAAGCCTATTGTCTTTAAAATCTAGTCTTAAGAGTCTTATCCTAGGGTCAAACTTAGGCTCTGATACCAACTGTAACACCAAGAAATTTTTCAACTTTTAAGACTTATATAATAAAGGTAAATTCTCATTAAATCCCAAAACATAATATAAAGAGTACGGGGTGCTATGCCACACCTGAGCTAGAGAACTCAGGTGCACAGGCTAACTAACTAATAATGTAAATGCATAACCGTGGCACGCAGGCCGAAAGGGAAACTATCTACTTCTACGCTCCAAGACTCTAGCGCGCTCCAGCGTCTATTCCTCTGTGCCTGAAAGCCAAATATATCTGTTCAGCGAGAGATGCTGGTAACCCACTCCAACGCGTTGAAATACAATACGTATAGGCATATATATAGATATAAGAAAAACCATTTCGAAGCATGAAGATATATCCTAAGTGACTCTAGCTTTTAAAACAGGGAATAGACTCGACAGATAGGGATAAGCACAGTCAACAGTCATATAATTCACAAGCATAGGGAACAGACTCGACAGATAGAGATAAGCACAGGCAATAGTCATAACCAAGCATATACGGTTTACTAGCATGTATCCTATGGTCACGCTTTTATAACATTCGTAACATCAAACCAAGCCTAGTGGATCGGCTGACCAAAACAGCACGATTCATTGCCATGAAGGAAACTTGGACAATGACGCAACTAGCCCAAGCCTACATAAACCGAGTGGTGAAATACCACGGAGTCCCCCGAAACATTGTGTCCGATAGAGATTCCAGATTCCTCTCACAATTCTGGAAATCACTACAATCAGCATTGGGAACGCACCTAAAACTAAGCACAGCCTTTCACCCCACCACAGACGGCCAAACCGAGAGAACCATCCAAACCCTCGAGGACATGCTAAGAGCCTGCACACTAGACTTCCGAGGGACGTGGGAAGAACACCTAGACCTCATCGAGTTCTCATACAACAACAGCTACCACGCGAGCATTCGCATGGCGCCCTACGAAGCACTGTATGGTCAGAAATGTAGAACCCCATTATGTTGGGAAAATATGGTCAACCCGGTAACACTGGGCCCCCAATACCTACAAGACACCATAGCTAAAGTCAAACACATCCAGGAAAGGATGAAGGCCGCCCAAGACCGCCAGAAGTCTTACGTCGACCTAAAGAGGAAACAAGCCGAAATTCAACCTCGGGGAAGAGGTCTGGCTAAGGATCTCGCCCACACGATGAGTAATGAGGTTCGGAAGAAAAGGAAAACTCAGCCCCCGGTTCATCGGTCCTTACGAAATCGTGGAGAAAATCGGGGACTTGGCCTACCGCCTCGCCTTACCCATCGAACTAGAACGAGTACACAACGTGTTCCACGTATCTCAGCTAAAGAAATACATACACGATCCAAGCCACGTACTCCAACACGAGACCATAGACCTCGACGAGTCACTAGTATACGAAGAGAAACCCGTAAGAATCCTGGACACCAAGACAAGAAATACCCGGAACCGAGTCACAGAAATGGTGAAAGTCCTCTGGACCAACCATGGGACCGAGGAAGCAACATGGGAACTTAAGGACACGATGAAGGAGCGGTATCCCGAACTGTTCACTCCAGGTAACTAAGAGAAAACCTTTTTCACCAAGGGCCAAGCTTCAGGGACGAAGCTTCCTGTTAAGGGGGGGAGAGTGTAACACCCCGTGTTACGAATCCTAAAACCAATTAATTAATTAAATAATAGCCCAAGAGAAAGAATAAATTATAATGATTAATTAGGGAAAAAGGCCCACCGTAGCCCATGGGCCCTCCTATATAAACCCAACCCCTAATCCCAATAGGATTAGACCCTAAATAAGATCCCTAGATCTATAAATAGGGAACTTAGGAAGCACAAAGAACTCCTCCCACAAGTCTAACGCCCCACCACCCCAAAAGAGCTCCAAGAATCCCCTTAGGAGAAATCAAGAAAGCAAGGAAGCTTAAAGAAAGATCCTTCATAGCCAAGGAATTAATTAAGGCTAAGAGGTAACCCATGTCTCAACAAAACCTATTTTCATAGTTAAGATTCCCCCTTAGGGTTTCCCCATATTATTGTGTATTAATGATTGGTGATGATTATTATTAATGATTGATATAATGATTCCATGAGGAATCTTGATAATCTTGATGTTGGGAGATTCTTGATCATTATGGTGTTCTTGATGCTTACATGGGGATCTTGATGATTATTTGGAATTCTTGATGATTATGTGATGTTCTTGATAATTGTGTGTTGTTCTTGATGCTTATGCGTTATTCTTACCGAATCTTGTAATTAGAAGACGAACCGTATTCTTGTTGATATAAAAGTGATTAGAACCCTAGGTTGTATCGTATGATATTATTCTTGGTTTATCGGGTGGGGAAATCGCATGTTTGGGTGTTGATTATGTTTAGAAAAGCATGATAGGTTATGTGCCGTTGGTTTCTCGTATTTGATCCGTTAATTGTCTACGTGTTGTCGTTAATTGCGTTGTAAAGTGTCTAAGCATGGTTTCGGGTTCCATAACGGTTCCCGGGGCGAAATTATGTGATAAGAGTCAGTGGGGGGTAGGTGGGGGGTGGGGACCCGCCACCTACCCACGGCCGGAAATAGTATATCCGGCAGCGGGCAGCCGGCGGGCGGGCAGCTGCCCGCCGGTGACCCGCTGCCCGGAACAGTGAGTCCGGCGGGCAGCCGGCGGGTGGCCCCCCCACCCACCGGCTACCCGCTGGAAATTCCCCCAACTTGGGATCCCGGCTTCCCCGTTTGATGTTCCCCGTTCCCCGTGGTGTCCCAACGGACTCCGTTTATCGTGCCTATGTCTAGTTTGATGTTTCGGGTACCGTTCGTAGGTTTATGAGTCTGTTATATTGCATGCTAGTTGAATTGGTATCCCGTTGACCTAGGTGGAAAAAGTATGAACCCCTTAGGACTATTCTTAGTAAGTGATGGATCACGCATAGGTTTTGTTATACGCTTTCTCCCCCTTCCTAATGTGTAATGTGGGTTGCATGTGCTTGCTATGTGTTATGTGTGTGTTACCCCAATTCGGTTGCGATCGGATTGGTTATCCTGAGCTGCGGTTCTGAAGCTGGCTGCGGTCAGATTGATACTCTTGGGCTGCGGTCCACCGTTTGGTTGCGATCAAACGTTTCTATACGAGCTGCGGTTCGTCCTTTTTCCTGGCTGCGGTCAGATGACATTCTCTTGGGCTGCGGTCCACTGTTTGGTTGCGATCAAACACTATGATGAGCTGCGGTTCATCGGTCGGTTGCGATCGACCCCTCCGTGTTGCGATACGGGGCAGGGTGCTGCGGGGCCGTGTCAGAGCTATATGCGCTGACCCTCATGTATGGGCATGCGATTGGTCCCGTGGCGCCAACAAAGTGTGCTATGTGTTATGATATGGATGAGTGGTGATCATGAGTGTCTTGGGGGGATGTGACTATGGGATTTATATTGGGGATTGTTCATGTTGGGTTATGATCACTGTTATGCCTTGCCTTATCTACCTTATCTGTTGTGAATTGCATATGCTCGTTATAACTGTTGCTTGTGTCTGGCCTTATCTGTCGAGTCATTCCCGGTTTTAAAGCTAGAGTTCGTAGGATATATCTTCATGCTCAAAATGGTTTTCGTATATCTATATATATCTCTATATGTATTGTATTTCAACGCGTTGGAGTGGGTTACCAGCATCTCTCGCTGAACAGATATATTTGGCTTTCAGGCACCGAAGATTAAGTCACTGGAGCGCGCTAGAACTTGGAATATAGAAGTAGATAGTTTTCCTTTTTGCCCTGCGTGCCACGGTTACGTAATTACGCTTGGGTTCTCTAGCCCAGGTGTGGCATAGCACCCCATACGCTTGTATTTATTTCTTGGGATTTAATGAGATTCTACCTTTATTATAAGTTTAAAAAGTCTTAAAAATCTGGGGTGTTACACTAGGGGTTGGGTTTTTAGAGATGAGGGCCCACGGACTATGGTGGGCCTTTTCCTAATTAATTATTGTAATTTAATTCTTTCTTTGGATAATTGGTTAAGTGATTAATTGGTTTTAGGGGTCGTAACATGGGGTGTTACACTTTTGGTACCTAATCTTACTGTTATATTGTAGGTTGGGTTTTGGTAAATGTAATGGTGATAGTCATCTGTATTGTTGAAGAAGGTGTCCATGGAAATCTCCTGCCATTATTATTTGCTACACCAAAACAATCAGTTTTCTCTGTTTCATTAAAGAATAAAATGATAGAGGGAACTAGTGGTTTTGAGCTACATAAAATGGAGATTAATAGAGGAAACATCAAGGAAGCCAATACCATTGAAGAACTCAATCCAATACCCATCCAAATTTCAATTAAACTTACATTCAACAGCATGTGTTTGTCTAGAACTAGAAGGATTATTGCTTGATGTTCAATCTCAATTCACCAGACTTTTGCAACCGTGCCACTTTCCAGACTTCCAAACAAATTTCCTCCCTTAGTTCACTTCAATCTACAAAAAGAAAGAACCCATTGCTTGTCGTTGGAAGACTATAATCTACAGCATTCTTCTTGTACCAAACAATCCAAATCTATATCTGTTGCAATTTGCAAAAGGCCAGTGCTATTAATTAGTAGAAGATGATTTTACTTTGCAGTCTAGTGTTTGCACAACTCACAACACTGAGGAGAAAGAATCTTAGTGGGTTTGCGGTGTATAGATCTCGAAAAAATACGCGGATTGAAAAAAAAAATTGCCAAAATCGGACAACCGAGGAAAAAGTTATGCCTTCCGAAACTTTTCCTACATTTTCTAAAAAAAAAAAAAAATCGCCGAACCGAAGAACTGGCCGGTTAGGCGGTCACCTAGCCGACCGGCTAGGCGGCCGGCCGCGGAGGAGGCCACCGAGGCCATTCCTCGCGGCGGCCTCCTAACGCCTAGTCGGCGCCTAGGCGCGATTCTTGCAACACTGGCAAAAAATGATTGGGGTTGCAAGAATGACCAAATATGAAGATTTGTATTAAAAAGTCATTAAACCACTGGCATGAATGCGACTGGAACGAGGTTGTTGTGTGTCGGTGGTTTGAAGGAGACACAAGTGCGACTGGAACGCGACGGAGACATGAGTATTATGACACTAGTACCTGCTGACGAGTGATAACTGTAGTTTGGTCATCTGGGACGATGGGTGCGACATTGTTGCTGATGAATAGAGCTTGCCAATACGGGCTGGCGGGGCGGGCCAAAAAGCGCGCTCTTTGGTGGGCCTAGGTTTTGTTGGCCCAGGCCACCCCGCCCCTGGCCTAAGGGCTAGGCAGGCCCCGCCACACCAACCCCTACTTTTTCTTTTTTGTTCTTAAACAGAAATATAAACATACAAATATATATATATATATATATATATATATATATATATATATATATATATATATATATATATATATATATATATATATATATTACGACACTAGTACCTGGAACGCGACGGAGGCATGAGTATTACGACACTAGTACCTGCTGACGAGTGATAACTGTAGTTTGGTCATCTGGGACGATGGGTGCGACATTGTCGCTGATGAATAGAGCTTGTCAATACGGGCTGGCGGGGCGGGCCAAAAAGCGCGCTCTTTGGTGGGCCTAGGTTTTGTTGGCCCAGGCCACCCCGCCCCTGGCCTACGGGCTAGGCAGGCCCCGCCACACCACCCCCTACTTTTTCTTTTTTGTTCTTAAACAGAAATATAAACATACAAATATATATATATATATATATATATATATATATATATATATATATATATATATATATATATATATATATATATATATGTATGTATGTATATATATGTATGTATATATATATATATATGGCAGATTGGCATATATAGAAGAGTATAAAAAATATATATATATACATACAAGATACTTCACATATTTCCAGTGAAGAGTAAATGGACAATCAAATACAAAAGACAAAGAAAAAGGTTCAGTTCATCTCAATTAAGTTTCCAGGCAATCCTTTTGCCGAATTCATTTCATCTCAATCAATTCCAACATATTAAGGATGAAAATTGTCACCAACTGATTCAAATCAATTTATCCTAAACTTACTTGACGAATCAAGAGTCAAAATATGCATCTGATTTTGACTATTGTAAAACCTAGGTTCAAATCCATTAACACTTGTACCTTAACTTCCTCCACTTCACTTCGGCCTTCAGTTAACACTATCCTCTCAGCCAAAATAAATGGCAGATTGGAAGAGGGGCAGATGCGCGACGGTCTATGGAGCTCCGGTCGCTGGTTCACGGTGGACGGAAGCAACGGTCTGTGGAGCAAACAGTCGTTGGTTGAATGCGGAAGCCGGCGGCGACCTCTAGTTCGCGGTCGCCTGTACTCTACATGCAACGAATGGCAGATTGGTAAGAAACCAAAAAGGAGAGATTGAGATGCGAGAGTTATAGATTTATAATCCATAGAGCTAATAAATAGAATAGAATAAATATATAAAAGAAAAATTAGGGGAATAAAACTAACTTGGATAGATAAGAAGTGATCGGCGATACGGACCCAGAAGAAAAAACAAAGCAGTGAGGGCCAAGAAGATGGGAGAGAAGAAGGCGTCTGGATGAAAGTGATTATTATACTAGACTAGATTCCTAAGTTTTTCAAAGATAGATTAAAATGACGAGAGAATCAAGTCCTTTGTTAAGCACAGTGATCGAAGAGTATGTTGTGAACTGGAGAGAGCTTAAACGCGGATCGGAAATGGCATTGGAATGCCGGAGAGAATCTCCGGGAAGGCCGGAAGCGGTAACTCCGGTATGCCAAAAGCTTTCACGCACAGCGCAAATGAATGAAAGATGGATAGGGGCAAAAGTGACATTTTCACATAGCGGTGAGGTTAAAATCGTAAATATCCCAGTCATCTCTTGTTTTATCCCGAATCCGGGAATTCTCAATACCTACGTCATCCTCTTTTCTATCTCACGAATCCAAGAGCTATGAGACTGCTGGAAGCAATTGTGGCGACGCTTCCGCCGCCTTCCTCCACCCCTGATGCTGCCGGAGACGGCAGCGGCAGCGGAGGAAAGTGGTTTCACGGATGGCTAATGGATTGCCAAGGGCTGTGGCATAACCTGCTGCTCATACTGCCATCTGCTCTCTTCCTCATATACTTGGCTTCTCAAGCAAAGAAGAACTATCCGAAGATTTTGAACGGACGATCGCATATCATAACTGCACTTTACGGATTTCTCTGGCTCGTTTGCATCCTTAATCTGGCTTGGTGCTCACTTCAGGTTCTCTTTTTCTCTCTCTCTCTTTTGGTACCAAATATTACTGTTATATTGTAGGTTGGGTTTTGGTAAATTTAATGGTGATAGTCATCTGTATTGTTGAAGAAGGTGTCCATGGAAATCTCCTGCCATTATTATTTTCTACACCAAAACAGTCAGTTTTCTCTGTTTCATTAAAGAATAAAATGATAGAGGGAACTAGTGGTTTTGAGCTACATAAAATGGAGATTTATAGAGGAAACATCAAGGAAGCCAATACCATGGAAGAACTCAATCCAATACCCATCCAAATTTCAATTAAACTTACTTTCAACAGCATGTGTTTGTCTAGAACTAGAAGGATTCTTGCTTGATGTTCAAGCTCAATTGACCAGACGTTTACAACCGTGCCACTTTCCAGACATCCAAACAAATTTCCTCCCTTAGTTTGCTTCAATCTATAAAAAGAAAGAACCCATTGCTTGTCGCTGGAATACTATACTCTACACCATTCTTATTGCATTTCGGGCAAGGAAAGCTTCTGGCGCTAGTGTCGTTGTTTCCCAGGGGTGGCCTTTGGTTGGTCAGGTTACTCGGTCTTGTGTTGGTGTCGTTTCTTGCCCTTTTTACCGGTGGTGCCCCCCCTCCGGTGTTCCTCTTTCGTATTTGTTCCTGAACCCTGCGTTGGAGTAGTTGGATTCGGTAGAGGTTAGCGGCACTGGAGTAAGCCTCGTTGAGAGTCCGAGGTCTGCTTACCACCAGTGCTTTTCGGGCTTCAAAGTTGAGGCCCGATACGAACCTCTCTATTTTGGATTCCTCGGTGGGGACTAGTTCTGGTGCGAAGCGTGCTAGTTCAAGGAATCGTTTGTGGTATTCCACGACGGTAGCTGTCCCTTGTTTCAAATGGAGAAACTCCTCATACATGGATGTTTTTACGTGTGTTGGATAGAATCACTCTCGTAGTCGCGTTTTGAGGTTTTCCCAGTTGAACCCCGGTTCTTGTTGGTAAGTGGGACCCTCGTGGATCCACCAAAGATCGGCCTCGTGTCCGAAGTATAACGAGGCTATCTCCACGCGACGTTCTTCTGGGCATTCTACTAGCCCGAGAATTTTGTCGAGGGTCCGGATCCATTCTTCCAGGATTACGGGGTCCTCTTCTCCTGAGAACGTGGGCGGTCGATGGTTTGAGACTTGTCGGGCAATGTCTGAGTTCGCGTTCGATGGCGGTGGTGGGGGCCTGTTGTTGCGGAGAGCTACGTCGCTTAGTGCTTGGGCGACTTGCGTTAGTTGTTGTAGTGTTTGGGTTAGGGGGTCGTGTGCGGTGGGTTCTGGAGTTCTTGATTGTCTTCTGTTGGGTGCCATGCTGTCGTCTTCCTGGGTCAATGTTTATAAGGACATTAAATTGGGGCTTGGTGTCCCTCTTTTGACACGTTAAGCGGGGGAAAGTTTTCTTCAGATGAGGGAGGAATAAAGTGAGGGGAGGTTGTGTGTAGGTTTCACAATCTCACCGCGCGTCCTAAGATTTCTGAGTCCTATGTTCCTAAATACCTAGAGTTCAAGCCTGATGTCCTAAAGTTCGGTCTTAAGAGTCTTCTCCTAGGGTCAAACTTAGGCTCTGATACCAACTGTAACACCCTAGATTTTCAAGACTTTTAAAACTTATATAATAAAGGTAGAATCTCATTAAATCCCAAAATACGATACAAAGAGTACGAGGTGTTATGCCACACCTGAGCTGGAGAACTCAGGTGCACAGGCTAACTAACTAATATCCTTAGTAAAGAGAATGCATAACATGGCACGCAGGCCGAAAGGAAAACTATCTACTTCTATGCTCCACGATTCTAGCGCGCTCCAGTGTCTACTCTTCTGTGCCTGAAAGCCAAATATATCTGTTCAGCGAGAGATGCTGGTAACCCACTCCAACGCGTTGAAATACAATACACATAGATATATACATAGTTATACAAAAAACCATTTCGAAGCATGAAGATATATCCTAAGAGACTCTAGCTTTCAAAACAGGGAATAGACTCAACAGATAGGGCTTAGCACAGTCAACGGACCTAATCAAGCATAAACAATTCACAAGCATAGGGAAACAGGCAAGGCAGATAAAGATAAGCACAGTTAATATCCATAACCCAACATATACGATTCTCGGCATAAATCCCAAAGTCACCTCCCGAGACACTCATAACAACAACTCATCCATATCTCATCACATAGCACACTTTGTTGGCGCCACAGGACCAATCGCATGCCCATACATGAGGGTAAGCGCATATAGCTCTGACACGGCCCCGCAGCACCCTGCCCCGTATCGCAACACGGAGGGGTCGATCGCAACCGACCGATGAACCGCAGCTCATCATAGTCTGATCGCAACCGAACAGTAGACCGCAGCCCAAGAGTATGTCATCTGACCGCAGCCAGGAAAATAAACCGCAGCTCATATAGAACGTTTGATCGCAACCAAACAGTGGACCGCAGCCCTATATAATATTTATATACCTGACCGATCGCAACCGGCCTGGTTAACAGTCAGTATGGTTCTCAACCCATCCAACTGCCCGTATAACCAATTTGATCGCAACCAAATTGGGGTAACATGCACACATAACACATAGCAAGTACATGCAGCTCACATTAGCACATTGGGAAGGGGGAAGAAATCGTATAACGAAACCTATGCGTGGTCATCCACATACTAAGAATAATCCTAAGGGGTTCATACTTCTCATACCTAGGTCAACGGGATACCGATTTACTAGCATGCAATATATATATAAGACTTATTCAATCTACGAATGGTACCCGAACATCAAACTAGACATAGGCACGATGGGCGGAGTCCGTTGGGACGCCACGGGGGTCAGGGGAACATCAAACAGGGAAGCCGGAAACCCGAGGTAGGGTATTTTCCAGCGGGTAGCCGGTGGGTGAGGGTTCACCCGCCGGCTGCCCGCCGGTGGCGTGACTCCGGGCAGCGGGTGCCCGGCGGGCAGCTGCCCGCTGCCGGCGTTGCCCAAATGGGCTGCGGGTAGGTGGCGGGTCCCCTACCCCCACCTAACCCCCACTGACTCTTTCATCACAAAAACGCCCCGGGAACCTTTGTGGAACCCGAAACCATGCTTAGACACTTTTAAGCACAATTGATAACAACACGTAGACAATTAACTAATCAAAAGCAAGAAATATACGGCACATATCCTATCATGCTTTTCTAAACATAATTAACACCCAAACATGCGAATTCCCACCCAATACATCAAGAATAACTCCGTGCAAGTTTCACGATACAACCTAGGGCTCTAGACATAATCCATTTAACAAGAACGTAATTCATCTTTTAACATCAAGAACAATCAAGAATAGCACATAATCATCAAGAATCTATGTTTCATCAAGAATCACACAATCATCAAGAATCTCTTTTCATTATCAAGATTATCAAGTTCACCCATGAAATCATAACACCAATCATCAAGATCAATATAACGAATCATCAATACACAAGAATATGGGGAAAGCCTAAGGGGGGAATCATAGCTATGAAAATAGGTTTTGTTGAGACATGGGTTACCTCTTAGCCTTAATTAATTCCTTGGCTATGAAGGGTTTTTCTTTAATCTTTCTTCTTTCTTGATTTCTCCAAGGGGAATTCTTGGAATTCTTGGTGTGGTGAGAGATTATGGTGGTGGGGGGTTCTAGGTGCCTCTTAAGTCCCCTATTTATATAACTAGGAGTCCTAATTAGGAACTAATATTATAGGCTTGCTAATTCTAATCCTTTTAGGGCTAGGGGTTGGGTTTTAGGGGTGAGGGCCCAGGGGCTATGGTGGGCCTTTTCCTAGTTAATTATTGTAATTTAATTCTTTCTTTTGGCAAGTGGTTAAATGATTAATCGGTTTTAGGGGTCGTAACACGGGGTGTTACAATGCGAGAGTTATAGATTTATAATCCATAGAGCTAATAAATAGAATAAAATAAATATATGAAAAAAATTAGGGGAATAAAACGAACCTGGATAGATAAGAAGTGATCGGCGATACGGACCCAGAAGAAAAAACAAAGCAGTGAGGGCCAAGAAGATGGGAGAAAAGAAGGCGTCTCGGTGAAGGTGATTATTATACTAGACTAGATTCCTAAGTTTTTAAAAGATAGATTAAAATGACGAGAGAATCAAGTCCTTTGTTAAGCACAGTGATCGAAGAGTATGTTGTGAACTGGAGAGAGCTTAAACGCGGATCAAAAATGGCGATTGAATGCCGGAGAGAATCTCCGGGAAGGCCGGAAGTGGTAACTCTGGTATGCCAAAAGCTTTCACGCACATCGCAAATGAATGAAAGATGGATAGGGGAAAAAGTGACATTTTCACAAAACGGTGAGGTTAAAATCGTAAATATCCCAGTCAACTCTTGTTTTCTCCCGAATCCGGAAATTCTCAATACCTACGTCATCCTCTTTTCTGTCTCACGAATCCAAGAGCTATGAGACTGTTGGAAGCAACTGTGGTGGCGTTTCCGCCGTCTTCCTCCACCCCTGATGCTGCCGGAGACGGCAGCGGCAGCGGAGGAAAGTGGTTTCACGGATGGCTAATGGATTGCCACGGGCTGTGGCATAACCTGCTGCTCATACTGCCATCTGCTCTCTTCCTCATATACTTGGCTTCTCAAGCAAAGAAGAACTATCCGAAGATTTTGAACGGACGATCGCATATCATAACTGCACTTTACGGATTTCTCTGGCTCGTCAGCATCCTTAATCTGGCCTGGTGCTCACTTCAGGTTCTCTCTCTCTCTCTCTCTCTTTTGGTACCTAATCTTACTGTTATATTGTAGGTTGGGTTTTGGTAAATGTAATGGTGATAGTCATCAGTATTGTTGAAGACGGTGTCCATGGAAATCTCCTGCCATTATTATTCGCTACACCAAAACAGTCAGTTTTCTCTGTTTCATTAAAGAATAAAATTATAGAGGGAACTAGTGGTTTTGAACTACATAAAATGGAGATTAATAGAGGAAACATCAAGGAAGCCAATACCATGGAAGAACTCAATCCAATACCCATCAAAATTTCAATTAAACTTACTTTCAACAGCATGTGTTTGTCTAGAACTAGAAGGATTCTTGCTTGATGTTCAAGCTCAATTCACCAGACTTTTACAACCGTGCCACTTTCCAGACTTCCAAACAAATTTCCTCCCTTAGTTCGCTTCAATTTATAAAAAGAAAGAACCCATTGCTTGTCATTGGAAGACTATACTCTACAGCATTCTTCTTGTACCAAACAATCCAAATCTATATCTGTTGCAATTTGCAAAAGGCCAGTGCTATTAATTAATAGAAGAAGAATTTACTTTGCTATCTAGTGGTTGCACAACTCACAACACTGAGGAGAAAGAATCTTAGTGGGTTTGCGGTGTATAGATCTCGAAAAAATACGCGGATTGAAAAAAAAAATTGCCCAAATCGGAAAACCGAGTCAAAAGTTATGCCTTCCGAAACATTTCTGACATTTTCAAAAAAAAAAAAAAAAAAAAATCGCCGAACCGCCGAATCGGCCTGCCGCGGAGGAGGCCATTCCTCGCGGCGGCCTACTAGCGCCTAGGCGCCGATTAATCGGCGCCCTGGCTCGATTTCTTCAACACTGACAAGAAATGATTGGGGTTGCAAGAATGACCAAATATGAAGTACTGTAGTAAAAAAGTATTACAACACTGGCATGAGTGCGACTGGAACGAGGTTGTTGAGTGTCGGTGGTTTGAAGGAGACACAAGTGCGACTGGAACGCGGCGGAGGCATGAGTATTACGACACTAGTACCTGCTGGCGAGTGATAACTGTAGTTTGGTCATCTGGGACGATGGGTGCGACACTGTCGCTGATGAATAGAGCTTGTCAATACGGGCTGGCGGGGCGGGCCAAAAAGCGCGCTCTTTGGTGGGCCTAGGTTTTGTTGGCCCAGGCCACCCCGCTCCTGGCCTACGGGCTAGGCAGGCCCCGCCACACCACCCCCCACTTTTTCTTTTTTGTTCTTAAACAGAAATATAAACATACAAATGTATATATATATATATATATATATATATATATATATATATATATATATATATATATATATATATATATATATATATATATATATATATATATATATATATATATGGCAGATTGGCATATATAGAAGAGTATAAAAAATATATAAATATATACAAGATACTTCACATTTTTCCAGTGAAGAGTAAATGGACAATCAAATACAAAAGACAAAGAAAAAGGTTCAGTTAATCTCAATTAAGTTTCCAGGCAATCCTTTTGCCGAATTCATTTCATCTCAATCAATTCCAACATATTAAGGATGAAAATTGTCACCAACTGATTCAAATCAATTTATCCTAAACTTACTTGACGAATCAAGATTCAAAATATGCATCTGATTTTGACTATTGTGAAACCTAGGTTCAAATCCATTAACACTTGTACCTTAACTTCCTCCACTTCACTTCGGCCTTCAGTTAACACTATCCTCTCAGCCAAAATAAATGGCAGATTGGAAGAGGGGCAGCTGCGCGGCGGTCTGTGGAGCTCCGGTCGCTGGTTCACGGTGGACGGAAGCGACGATTTGTGTAGCAAACAGCCGTTGGTTCACTGCGGAAGGCAGTGGCAGCCTCTGGTTCGCGGTCGCCTGTACTCTGCAGGCAACGAACGGCAGGTCGGGAAGAAACCAAGAAGGAAAGAGTGAGATGCGAGAGTTATAGATTTATAATCCATAGAGCTAATAAATAGAATAGAATAAATATATAAAAGAAAAATTTAGGGAATAAAACGAACCTGGATAGATAAGAACTGATTGGCGATACGGACCCAGAAGAAAAAACAAAGCAGTGAGGGCCAAGAAGATGGGAGAGAAGAAGGCGTCTGGGTGAAAGTGATTATTATACTAGACTAGATTCCTAAGTTTTTCAAAGATAGATTAAAATGACGAGAGAATCAAGTCCTTTGTTAAGCACAGTGATCGAAGAGTATGTTGTGAACTGGAGAGAGCTTAAACGCTGATCGAAAATGGCGTTGGAATGCCAGAGAGAATCTCCGGGAAGGCCGGAAGCGGTAACTCCGGTATGCCAAAAGCTTTCACGCACAGCGCAAATGAATGAAAGATGGATAGGGGCAAAAGTGACATTTTCATAAAACGGTCAGGTTAAAATCGTAAATATCCCAGTCAACTCTTGTTTTCTCCCGAATCCGAGAATTCTCAATACCTACGTCATCCTCTTTTCTGTCTAACGTATCCAAGAGCTATGAGACTGTTGGAAGCAATTGTGGCGGCGCTTCCGCCGTCTTCCTCCACCCCTGATGCTGCCGGTGTAACACCCCGTGTTACGACCCCTAAAACCAATTAATCATTTAACCAATTATCCAAAGAAAGAATTTAATTACAATAATTAATTAGGAAAAGGCCCACCATAGTCCGTGGGCCTCACCTCTAAAAACCCAACCCCTAGTCCTAAAAGGAATAGAGTTAGCAAGCCTATAGTATTTGGGCCCTAATTAGGACTCTTATATCTATAAGTAGGGGACATAGAAGGCACCTAAAACCCACACCACAATAATCTCTCCCCACACAAGGAGCTCCAAGAATTCCCCTAGGAGAAATCAAGAAAGAAGGAAGACTTAGAGAAAGACCCTTCATAACCAAGGAAATTAATTAAGGCTAAGAGGTAACCCATGTCTCAACAAAACCTATTTTCTTAGCTATAATCTCTCTCTCTTAGGCATCCTCCTATATTCTTGTGTCTTGATGAATTGTTATGATATTGATGATGTGATCTTGATAATTGGTGATATGGTTTTATCTTGATAATCTTGATGATGATAAGGGTTTCTTGATGATTGTGTAATGTTCTTGATGAATCTTGATATTTCTTGATATTAAAAGATGGGTTACGTTCTTGATGATTTAATTGTGATTAGAGCCCTAGGGTGTAACGTGAAACTCGTATGGTGTTATTCTTAATGTATTGGGTGGGAATTCGCATGTTTGGGTGTTAATTATGTTTAGAAAGCATGGTAGGATAGGTGCCGCATGTTTCTCGCTTTTGATCCGTTAATTGTCTACGTGTTGTCATCAATTGCTTTTAAAGGTGTCTAAGCATGGTTTCAGGTTCCACAAAGGTTCTTGAGACGTTATTTGTGAAAAAGAGTCAGTGGGGTTAGGTGGGGGTAGGGGACCCGCCACCTACCCGCGGCCAGGTTTAACGTCGCCGGCAGCGGGCAGCCGGCGGGTGACCCTTCACCCACAGGCTGCCCGCTGGAAATTCCCCCGCCTCGGGATTCCAGCTTCCCCGTTTGATGTTCCCCCGACCCCCGTGGTGTCCCAACGGGCCCCGTCCATCGTGCCTATGTCTAGTTTGATGTTCGGGTACCATTCGTAGGTTGAATAAGTCTTATATATATATTGCATGCTAGTTGGATTGGTATCCCGTTGGCCTAGGTGTAAGAAGTATGAACCCCTTAAGAGTATTCTTAGTATGTGGATGATCACGAATAGGTTTCGTTATACGATTTCTCCCCCTTCCCAATGTGTCAATGTGGGTTGCATGTGTTTGCTATGTGTTATGTGTGCATGAAACCCCAATTTGGTTGCGATCAAATTGGTTATTCCTGATCTGCAGTTCAGAAGCTGGCTGCGGTCAGATTTACACTCTCGGGCTGCGGTCCACCGTTTGGTTGCGATCAAACGTTTTACATGAGCTGCGGTTCATATTCCTGGCTGCGGTCAGATGACTACTCTTGGGCTGCGGTCCACTGTTTGGTTGCGATCAAACATTATGATGAGCTGTGGTTCATCGGTCGGTTGCGATCGACCCCTCCGTGTTGCGATACGGGCAGGGTGCTGCGGGGCCATGTCAGAGCTATATGCGCTGACCCTCATGTATGGGCATGCGATTGGTCCTGTGGCGCCATCAAAGTGTGCTATGTGATGAGATATGGATGGCTTGATGTTATGAATATTATGAAAGCGTGACCATAGGATACATGCTAGTAAACTGTATATGCTTGGTTATGACTATTGGTTGTGCTTATCTCTATCTGTCGAGTCTGTTCCCTATGCTTGTGAATTGTATGACTGTTGGCTGTGCTTATCCCTATCTGTCGAGTCTATGCCCTGTTTTATAAAGCTAGAGTCTCCTAGGATATATCTTCATGCTTCGAAATGGTTTTTTCTTATATCTATGTATATATCTATATGTACTGTATTTCAACGCGTTGGAGTGGGTTACCAGCATCTCTCGCTGAACAGATATATTTGGCTTTCAGGCACAGAGGAGTAGACACTGGAGCGCGCTAGAGTCTTGGAGCGTCGAAGTAGATAGTTTCCCTTTCGGCCTGTGTGCCATGCTTATGCATTTACATGATTGAGGACATTAGTTAGTTAAGCCTGTGCACCTGAGTTCTCTAGCTCAGGTGTGGCACAGCACCCCGTACTCTTTATGTTATGTTTTGGGATTTAATGAGAATTTACCTTTATTATATAAGTCTTAAAAGTTGAAAAATCTCGGGGTGTTACAGCCGGAGACGGCAGTGGCAGCGGAGGAAAGTGGTTTCACGGATGGCTAATGGATTGCCATGGGCTGTGGCATAACCTGCTGCTCATACTGTCGTCTGCTGTCTTCCTCATATACTTGGCTTCTCAAGCGAAGAAGAACTATCCGAAGTTTTTGAATGGACGATCGCATATCATAACCGCACTCTACGAATTTCTCTAGCTCGTCAGCATCCTTAATCTGGCCTGGTGCTCACTTCAGGTTCTCTCTATCTCTCTCTCTCTCTCTCTCTCTCTCTCTCTCTCTCTCTCTCTTGGTACCTAATCTTACTGTTAAATTGTAGGTTGGGTTTTGGTAAATGTAATGGTGATAGTCATCTGTATTGTTGAAGAAGGTGTCCATGGAAATCTCCTGCCATTATTATTTGCTATACCAAAACAGTCAGTTTTCTCTGTTTCATTAAAGAATAAAATGATAGAGGGAACTAGTGGTTTTGAGCTACATAAAATGGAGATTAATAGAGGAAACATCAAGGAAGCCAATACCATGTAAGAACTCAATCCAATACCCATCCAAATTTCAATTAAACTTACTTTCAACAGCATGTGATTGTCTAGAACTAGAAGGATTCTTGCTTGATGTTCAAGCTCAATTCACCAGACTTTTGCAACCGTGCCACTTTCCAGACTTCCAAACAAATTTCCTCCCTTAATTCGCTTCAATATATAAAAAGAAAGAACCCATTGCTTGTCGTTGGAAGACTATACTCTACAGCATTCTTCTTGTACCAAACAATCCAAATCTATATCTGTTGCAATTTGCAAAAGGCCAGTGCTATTAATTAATAGAAGAAGATTTTACTTTGCTGTCTAGTGTTTGCATAACTCACAACACTGAGGAGAAAGAATCTTAGTGGGTTTGTTGTGTATAGATCTCGAAAAAATACGTGGATTGAAAAAAAAAAAATTGCCCAAATCGGACAACGGAGTCAAAAGTTATGTCTTCCGAAACTTTTCCGACATTTTCAAAAAATAAAAATAAAATAAAAAAATTCGCCGAACCGCCGAACCGGCCGGCCGCCGAGGCCATTCCACGCGGCGGCCTCCTAGCGCCCAGCGCCTAGGCGCCGATTAATCGGTGCCTAGAGCCTAGGCGTCGAATAATCGGCGCTTAGGCGCGATTTTTGCAACACTGGCAAGAAATGATTGGGGTTGCAAGAATGACCAAATATGAAGTATTGTAGTAAAAAATCATTAAACCACTGCCATGAGTGCGACTGGAACGCGACGGAGGCATGAGTATTACGACACTAGTACCTGCTGACGAGTGATAACTGTAGTTTGGTCATCTGGGACGATGGGTGCGACATTGTCGCTGATGAATAGAGCTTGTCAATACGGGCTGGCGGGGCGGGCCAAAAAGCGCGCTCTTTGGTGGGCCTAGGTTTTGTTGGCCCAGGCCAGCCCGCCCCTGGCCTACGGGCTAGGCAGGCCCCGCCACACCACCCCCTACTTTTTCTTTTTTGTTCTTAAACAGAAATATAAACATACAAATATATATATATATATATATATATATATATATATATATATATATATATATATATATATATATATATATATATGTATATATGGAAGATTGGCATATATAGAAGAGTATAAAAATATATATATATATATATACATACAAGATACTTCACATATTTCCAGTGAAGAGTAAATGGACAATCAAATACAAAAGACAAAGAAAAAGGTTCAGTTAATCTCAATTAAGTTTCCAGGCAATCCTTTTGCCGAATTCATTTCATCTCAATCAATTCCAACATATTAAGGATGAAAATTGTCACCAACTGATTCAAATCAATTTATTCTAAACTTACTTGACGAATCAAGAGTCAAAATATGCATCTGATTTTGACTATTGTGAAACCTAGGTTCAAATCCATTAACACTTGTACCTTAACTTCCTCCACTTCACTTCGGCCTTCAGTTAACACTATCCTCTCAGCAAAAATAAATGGCAGATTCGAAGAGGGGCAGCTGCGCGGCGGTCTGTGGAGCTCCGGTCGCTGGTTCACGGTGGACGAAAGCGACGGTCTGTGGAGCAAACAGTCGTTGGTTCAATGCGGAAGGCGGCGGCAACCTCTGGTTCGCAGTCGCCTATACTCTGCAGGCAACGAACGGCAGATTGGGAAGAAACCAAGAAGGAGAGAGTGAGATGCGAGAGTTATAGATTTATAATCCATAGAGCTAATAAATAGAATAGAATAAATATATAAATGAAAAATTAGGGGAATAAATCGAACCTGGATAGATAAGAAGTGATCGGCGATACGGACCCAGAAGAAAAAACAAAGCAGTGAGGGCCAAGAAGATGGGAGAGAAGAAGGCGTCTGGGTGAAAATGATTATTATACTAGACTAGATTCCTAAGTTTTTCAAAGATAGATTAAAATGACGAGAGAATCAAGTCCTTTGTTAAGCACAGTGATCGAAGAGTATGCTGTGAACTGGAGAGAGCTTAAACGCGGATCGGAAATGGCGTTGGAATGCCGGAGAGAATCTCCGGGTAGGCCGGAAGTGGTAACTCCGGTATGCCAAAAGCTTTCACGCACAGCGCAAATGAATGAAAGATGGATAGGGGCAAAAGTGACATTTTCACAAAACGGTGAGGTTAAAATCGTAAATATCCCAGTCAACTCTTGTTTTCTCCCGAATCCGGGAATTCTCAATACCTACGTCATCCTCTTTTCTGTCTCACGAATCCAAGAGCTATGAGACTGCTGGAAGCAATTGAGGCGGCGCTTCCGCCGTCTTCCTCCACCCCTGATGCTGCCGGAGACGGCAGCGGCAGCGGCAGCGGAGGAAAGTGGTTTCATGGCTAATGGATTGCCACGGGCTGTGGCATAACCTGCTCATCATACTGCTGTCTACCCTCTTCCTCATATACTTGGCTTCTCAAGCGAAGAAGAACTATCCGAAGATTTTGAATGGACGATCGCATATCATAGCCGCACTCTACGGATTTCTCTGGCTCGTCAGCATCCTTAATCTGGCCTGGTGCTCACTTCAGGTTCTCTCTCTCTCTCTCTCTTTTGGTACCTAATCTTATTGTTATATTGTAGGTTGGGTTTTGGTAAATGTAATGGTGATAGTCATCTGTATTGTTGAAGAAGGTGTCCATGGAAATCTCCTGCCATTATTATTTACTACACCAAAATAGTCAGGTTTCTCTGTTTCATTAAAGAATAAAATGATAGAGGGAACTAGTGGTTTTGAGCTACATAAAATGGAGATTAATAAAGGAAACATCAAGGAAGCCAATACCATGGAAGAACTCAATCCAATACCCATCCAAATTTCAATTAAACTTACTTTCAACAGCATGTGTTTGTCTAGAACTAGAAGGATTCTTGCTTGATGTTCAAGCTCAATTCACCAGACTTTTGCAACCGTGCCACTTTCCAGACTTCCAAACAAATTTCCTCCCTTAGTTCGCTTCAATCTATAAAAAGAAAGAACCCATTGCTTGTCGTTGGAAGACTATACTCTACATCATTCTTCTTGTACCAAACAATCCAAATCTATATCTGTTGCAATTTGCAAAAGGCCAGTGCTATTAATTAATAGAAGAAGATTTTACTTTGCTGTCTAGTGTTTGCACAACTCACAACACTGAGGAGAAAGAATCTTAGTGGGTTTGTTGTGTATAGATCTCGAAAAAATACGCGGATTGAAAAAAAAATTGCCCAAATCGGACAACCGAGTCAAAAGTCCGCGGAGGAGGCTGCCGAGGCCATTCCTTGCGGCTGCCTCCTAGCGCCTAGTGCCTAGGCGCGATTTTTGCAACACTGGATTCGAGTTTTCCTTATAAGGATCCAAATCAAAATAATATATAATTTACTTACTGAATGTTCATAATTTTATATAATGTTCACAATTTATGTATGCAATTTATATAATAAATAAATGTTTACAATTCAAGTTGTGAATATTTAGCATGTAAATTGTGAATATTCAGTATGTAAATTCTGTAGAATTAATTCTTAAAATGGTCATTTGACTATGATTTTTTTTTTAAATGGTCCCTTGACTTTTAATTTTTCCAAATGATCTTATGACTTTTGAATTTTAAGTCGAAATGGTTATCTGTTAGTTTTGGCGTTAAAATGAAAATTTAGGCTTTGAACTCCAATTTAAAATAATATGTTATTCCTTTTAGCAATTTGTGCACATATTTCTTTTCTCTCCTAAATTGCAATCAAAATGTGAGATAATCAACTAGAATGTGAGAAATTTTTACCTTGGGAAGTTTGTAGATGAAGTTGAAAATGAACTTTTTTGGCCTTCTAGTTGATTATCCACATTTTGATTGCAGATTAAAGAAAGTAAAAACTTAATTTAAAGAAATATGTGCGCAGACTGCTGAAAGGAATTACAGATTGCTTTAAATTGGAATGCAAAGCTTAAATTTCAAATTTACCCTTCATTTTAACACTAACTTGATCACTTTGGAGAAATTAAAATTTAAAGAACTAATTTAAGAAAAGGCCAAGACCACTTTAGAAATTAAGTTGAGGAATATATATATATATATATATATATATATATATATATATATATATATATATATATATATATATATATATATATATATATATATATATATATGATTATTTTTAAATAGAAACCTCTTTAAAATACAAACTGTGTGCATGTAAGTATGTTAATGTGTGCACGAGCTAATCTCAGATATTGTTGGTAGTGTGTCCAATGTGCATGTAAATATGTTAATGTGTGCACGAACTTTGATGATATATATGTACTTCAAGGGAGTAAAACTCCCGTCATGTGTCTTGATTTGATTGGAGGAGGATGAAAAGAAAGTAATAAAAAATGTGGCCCACATTATATTGAATGAATCAAAAAGTGACATGTAAGCATGGAGTAGAAAATGGAGTAGAATGTGAAAATACATGTAGTATTACTTTTAATTTAATTGTGTATTTTGAACTCGAGTTCATGTTGTAAAGTAGTCCTGAATCTATGGTATAATTGGTGTCTTACAAGTTACAAATCTACAATATAACAATTTGGCATTGGGTGGAGTGTGGTTGAGCTGAGAGATTTCGCTATTTTAAATTTTTAATCCAAACATTATGTAATAAGAATAGGAATAGGTTATAGGTAGGTATTTTGAAATGCTAATCGTAGTTCATATTATGGGCGTCTAAGCAAAACAAGAATCATTCATTCATTCATATAAGAAACAAATGATCTTTGTCGGCGGCAAGAAAAAGCTCTTTCTCCTCCTCCTCCCACTGTCGTCTTCCGGTCGCCACTTCCCGTTCCGTTTGTAGGTAGAGATGGATTAACACACAACATGTTGAACGATATTCATAATCATATCACTGGAAACACACCGAGGCTGTGAGAATAAAGTGTATGGGAGTGCCCACTGTTAATATGAAGAATGTGTGCTCTCAATTAGAGGTATCGTCTAAACTTAGCTTCTTCGCCATTGCCAGTATTCATCAGTAAGATACTTGAAAATGGCAGCCTTAGCTTTATTTATTCGTTTTTCATGGTCAACTGCAAAATGCTTGTAAGAAGGTTTTGTCGTGTTTTTTTGGTGTTTACTGATGAAGGATTAAAATTAGTGTAGAAGGGTATTTTGGTATTTTCCTTTCCTTGGCAGTTATAACTGCTTCTGTTCCCTGGTCTATATGTAATATGCATTCTGCTTCTTTCAATGACACACGAATACAACTTCTCTTTTCCTCTCTTCGTTTCCTTCTCCTCATGAGCTCTCATCATTCGAACTTTAGCTTAGCTCACTGATTCCTACATGGTATCAGAGCTTCCATTCAGCTACGCAGCCGCAGTAACCATGGATCGAAATGTCGCCGGAGGAAATCCTGCTGGAAGTACAGCAGGAGCAGCAACTCCGATCAGTCAGATCCAAGCTAATCAGAGTCCAATTCACAGAGTAGATGAACTGGACGATCCTTTGTATCTTCACGCAACAGAGAATCCAAACACCATACTTGTCTCTCCTCCTCTCACTGAGAGTAATTATGCAGCCTGGAGTAGGTCCATGAAGATTGCACTTGGCGTGAAGAACAAATTTGCCTTTGTCACTGGAACGATTCCCTGTCCAGCTCAGTCAAATGCTAGATATGGGACTTGGAAGAGGTGCAATGATATCGTTTGCGCCTGGATCTTACGTTCGCTCAGTCCATCCATTGCTGAGAGCGTGTTGTATTTTGAGGTAGCAGAAGAGATCTGGAGTGCCTTGAGAAAAAGATACTCTCAGGCAGATCCACACAAGATTGCTGAGATTCAGAATGAGATCTACAGAAGTGTGCAAGGTAATCTATCAATTAATGAGTATTTCACTAGGTGTAATGCTCTTTGGGAACAATTGAAAGCTGTTAGACCACTGCCTGTCTGTGAATGTACACCTAGATGCAATTGCACACTTTTGAGCAAAGTTATAAAAGATAGGGAGGATGATCAAGTGATTAGGTTTCTAGATGGCTTAAATGATGAGTATGAAACAATAAAATCTGGTGCACTGGTTATGGATCCCCTACCTAGTATGGAAAAAGCTCTCAATATGACCTTGAAACTGGAGAGAAAGCTCAATGGTTTTAGTAGCTATAAGGCCTCTGAAATTGTGCAATCTAATGCTGTTCAAAACCAAACTGGGGAGGATCAGAATGTTGTGGCAATGACCAGCTCAAACAATAAGAAGAAGTTTAATGGCTATGGAGGGAAAAATGTGGCTAAGTGCACATATTGTGGAATGAATGGCCACACTATAGATAAATGTTTTAAGAAGCATGGATATCCACCTGGTTGGATACCTGGTTATAAAACTAAATATAAGCAGAACCAAAGCAATCAGGACAGCCAGCATAGTTTTAGTCCTACTGTGAATCAGGTTGCAGATGTGGGGTTATCTGCTGACCAGTTTCAGAAGCTGGTTTCTCTCTTGCAAAATCAGAACCAGGGAAGCCAAGTTAACCAAGCTTCTACCAATGCTGCAATAACCATGAGTAAGACTGGAATGAGGCAAGAGTTCACCAATTCATCTGCTGGTACAAAAGAAGGTAGGTTCATTCCTAAATTCCATATAAATGCTGTCTTAAGTTGTGCAAAAATGTGGATATTGGATTCAGGGGCAACTGATCACATCACTTGCTCTTTGGATTATATTGATAATCATCATAAAGTTTCTGGCATTTTTGTTAGAATGCCAAATGGAGATTCTGTGCAGGTGACTCACATAGGAGAAATAAGATTGTTCCCCAATCTTTTGTTGAAAAATGTCTTATGCATACCCTCCTTTGCTTTCAACATAATATCTGCTAGCAAGCTGACAAAACAAAATAGCTGTACTCTTGTTATGAATGCTGATTTGTGTAATATTCAGGGGCTACATGGGATGATGGATGGTTTTGCTAGGGCAAAGGATGGACTCTATCTTCTAAGTCATCCTCCTGCTAAGAGAAGTCAGTGTGTTGATTTTGATAAACACTGTAATAGCTTATCTTTGCAAATGTGGCATAACAGACTAGGGCATTACCCTATAGACAAAATTCATAGTCTAAATGGAATAAAGCAGGTTCAATTTCATAAGCCTGTTGGTTTTGTATGTGACTCATGTCATTTTGCTAAACAAAAGAGATTAGCATTTCCTATTAGCAATACAAGAGCTGCAAAATGCTTTGATTTGGTGCATTTAGATGTGTGGGGTCCTTTTGCTATTGCCTCACTTAAAAGAGAACATTACTTTCTCACAATTGTTGATGATTATAGCAGATTCACTTGGATACATTTAATGAGAAATAAAACTGAAGTTAAGCAGCTATTTCAGAACTTCTACCAGTTTGTTGACACTCAATTCTCAGCTAAGATTAAGGCAGTGAGGTCTGATAATGGAACTGAGTTCTTCATGACATCCTTTTTTAATGACAAAGGGATTGTCCATCAAAAGTCTTGTGTTTATACATCTCAGCAAAATGGTATTGCTGAGAGAAAGCACCAGCATATATTGAATGTTGCAAGGGCTCTTAGATTTCAATCTGGGGTTCCATTACAATTGTGGAGTCACTGTGTTTTACATGCATCTTACCTTATCAACAGGCTTCCCACACAAGTGAACAAAGGAAAGTCACCCTTTGAACTTCTCTACAAGAAAGCTGTGGACTATAATCAATTAAGGGTTTTTGGATGCCTTTGTTTTGCTGCTACTACTCCTAAGGGAAGAAATAAGATGATGCCTAGAGCAAGGAAGTGCATTTTTCTGGGCTTTCCAGCAAATGTAAAAGGATATCTGTTGTTTGATGTCACTGATGAATCTATTTTTGTTTCCAGGGATGTTATTTTTTATGAAGAGATCTACCCTCTTAAACAATGCACTTCAGAAAACTCCCACAGTCATGAGAATAATCCTGCTTTGCCTGTAATCTCCATTGATGCAGATGTGCCTCCAGAAGAACATAGAATGGCTCATAGCCATGATGATACTTTTCACTCCATGGATACTGAGCAGCATGGTATCCATAATGCCAATGAATATGGTTCTGAATCCAGAGCCCATACAGATTCCATGAGAACTACTTCAACATCTGAAGAAGGTCCCCCATCTGTCCATGTAGATTCATCTGCTACTACCAATGAAGAGATTGCAGTGGCATATCCTAACCAGCAGGAACTCAGGAGGTCTGAAAGGGTGAGAACCATTCCCACAAAACTTCAAGATTACTACTGTCAGTCTATAGTTCAGACTAGCAACACTTCTCCACATTCCTTAGACAATGTCATATCCTATGAGTCCCTACCACTGCATCACAAAATTTGTGCATCCTCTATCCTAAACACACATGAACCACACACTTATAATGAAGCTGCTAAGTCTGAGATATGGAGAAAGGCAATGCTAACTGAAATAGAAGCCTTGGTTGCCAATAACACCTGGATTCTCACAGACCTGCCTGAAGGAAAAATACCAATTGGTTGTAAGTGGGTATTTAAAGTGAAACACAAGGCTGATGGCTCAGTGGAAAGGTACAAAGCTGGGCTGGTAGCCAAGGGCTATACACAACAAATGGGAGTTGACTACACTGAGACCTTTTCACCTGTTGCAAGGATGACTACCATAAGGTCATTCCTAGCTGTAGCCATTGCAAGGGGATGGGACATCCAACAATTAGACATAAACAATGCCTTTTTACATGGGGATCTAAAGGAGGAAGTTTATATGGTGTTGCCTCCTGGGTTCCACAGTGACAAACCAAACCAGGTCTGCAAGCTACTTAGGTCTCTCTATGGCCTAAAACAGGCTAGCAGACAATGGAACTCAAAATTAACTAAGGCTTTGATGGATAATGGTTATCAACAGTCAGCAGCAGATCCATCTTTACTCACTAGAACTTCAGGAGGTTCCTTCACTGCTTTGCTCATCTATGTGGATGATATTATAGTCACTGGGAATGATTCATCACAAATTGCAGCTTTAAAACAATTTCTTGACACTGCCTTCAAGATTAAAGACCTTGGGTCTCTGAACTATTTTTTGGGGATTGAGACTTTTAGGAGTGATGAAGGGGTCAGCTTGTTCCAAATGAAGTACACTCTTGACATCCTTAAAGAGAATGGCTTTCTCAATTCTAAGCCTGCAAAGAGTCCAGCTACTGCAGGAATCAGACTAACACAATCAGAAGGTACTCCCCTTGACAAGCCTGAAGTTTACAGAAGGTTAGTTGGCAAATTGCTATATCTAACCAACACAAGGCCAGATATATCACATGCTGTGCAGCAGCTCAGTCAATATGTTGACAAACCATCTAGCATTCACCTTACTGCAGCTCATAGGGTATTAAGATACCTCAAACATTCACCAGGAAAAAGCATATTCTATCACAAAGATTCCTACTTTAAGCTGCAAGGTTTCTCAGATTCTGATTGGGCCAATTGTCCAGATTCCAGAAAATCAATCACTGGCTATTGTATCTTCCTTGGTACCAACTTGATCTCTTGGAAGACTAAGAAACAGGCCACAATCTCAAAGTCTTCTTCAGAGGCTGAATATAGAGCATTGGCATCAACTGTTTGTGAGATTCAATGGCTCCATTACCTGCTAGCTGATTTGAAAGTAAACTTCAGTGTTCCAACTGTCCTGTTCTGTGACAATCACTCAGCTATTGCCATTGGAGAGAATCATGTTTTTCATGAAAGAACAAAGCACATAGAGATAGATTGTCACATTGTCAAGCAAAAAGTCAATGAATGATTGATAAAATTGTTGCCTATTCCTTCTCATAAACAGGTGGCTGATGGATTCACCAAGACTTTGCCTACTCCTGCTTTCAACTTGTTCCAACTTAAGCTGGGCCTTCGAGACATCCATGCCCCAGCTTACGGGGGGGTGATGAAGGATTAAAATTAGTGTAGAAGGGTATTTTGGTATTTTCCTTTCCTTGGCAGTTATAACTGCTTCTGTTCCCTGGTCTATATGTAATATGCATTCTGCTTCTTTCAATGACACACGAATACAACTTCTCTTTTCCTCTCTTCGTTTCCTTCTCCTCATGAGCTCTCATCATTCAAACTTTAGCTTAGCTCACTGATTCCTACATTTACTGTTAGTGAACCAGGATAAGACGTTTGGTAAGATCATCCAGAGACATGGTGGTTCGATTGTACTATACAGAGGGAGGAATTATGATGGGAAGAAGAGGCCGGTGATTCCATTAATGTTATGGAAACCTCATGAACCCGTTTATCCAAGGCTTATAAAAACTACTATTGACGGCTTGAGCATCGAGGAAACCAAGGAAATGAGAAAAAGAGGATTAGCTGTACGTTCCCGCATTGACAAAACTAGATTAGGTAAGTTTTATCTTTTCATTCTCGAGAGAGGCTATTGAGTTTGTATCTAACATGTAGGGCGTAATGCAGCTAAGAATGGCTATTATGCTAGTCTTGTACCCATGCTTTTCTGACAGAGGAGTTGGTTAGGATAGATTGTAAAGGATCGGACTTCCAAGGAGCGATTACAAGAAAATCGGCTGCAAACTGAGGGTAAGACTCTAGATTAATTTGTCGGTCTATATTGGATGGAATTTCTTGTTACTATGAATATATTTATTTAGGATTGACGTGAATTGGGTGGCTAACATATTGACATAGACGATAATGCATATTTACACTTGTAAATAAAATGGAAATTCATGTTTCTAAAATTCGATAGAATTGTGTGATTGAATGCAGGAACTGGTTCCTTGTATCCTGGTAACATTTGAGAAGGAGCAGATTGTGATATGGAGGGGAAAACACTATAAACCTAAAGAGGATGGATTTTTGCTCCCAGATAGGGAAATATTTGACGATCCAAACGATACTTTGGGTAATTTTCCAGAAGAAAATGAGACTCGGGGCGAGATTGAGTTTTGTTGAGGGGAGGAGTAATTTGTTTGTATATGGTGTTGTGCCTGCGGATTAACAATTTTTGAGCTTGTCAAAATTGTTAAGGTTGTGGGACACCTTTGGCCAATTTTTGAGTGGTGGATGGTTGTCATTGCCAATGTTGTTGGAGGTTGGTTGGTTGGTCGGGAACAAAATTGTGATTTGGCTGGGCCTACGATGCATGGAGTAATACAGTCTGACCAAGTCAGAAAACTTGGTCACTTGAAAGGAAAGGGGATATAAGCCTTGTTTGTTAAATGGCGGTTAGTTGATAGCTGTTAGAGGGTATGATTATGATTAGTTGATAATATTAGCTGATTGTAGAAAAATGTTTGATAAATTAGTTGTTAATTGATAGCTGTTTTGTATAATTTGTTTTTTTTTTAAACTAATTGAAAAAGTTGATTTGGGTAGCTGATGTAGTAAATACGGAGCGTATCGTATGCAGACTACAATCCCAGGTCATTTTCGGGTTCGGTTCCTGAACTTGGTCTGTTTGTTGGTTTAAGGGATATAGTCCAGTTTATGTGATAGTGGGGTCTTTGAGCTAAAAGCTATAGCGTAGAAATAGCCAGAAAAGTCCATTCTGACAATAATTAATGTGGTATTTATAGCGGTCGCTAGGGGATAATTTATGGGCCAATGACATGTTGAGCAAGTGGACTCCATGCATGGGCCCCGGTCGCGGCCCATGGGCCCTGATCGTGTGTCAAGATTCTTTTGAGCACTTCGCTTTGCTATAAGGTGCTTGATGGTCGGTCTGACCTAGATAGGTCGGTTTTGGTCGAGGTCTCGAAGTCCTTCCCAAATCTCTCTGGTGAAGCTCGGTGGGCAGTGTAGGTCGGGAAGGCCTACTGAATAGACCCTCGGTGGTCGGTTCAGACTCGCCTCGTTTTGGGGGTACATAACCGACCTACATGTGGGTGCAAAGCCCGGAGAATTAACCCCATCAATAGCTATTTGAGTTTTAACATTTTTGAGTTATAAAAAATTGACTAATCGAATACTTTTGAATTTTAACATTTTTGAGTTATAAAAAATTAATTAATCAAATACTTATATTGATTTTTTTAACTAAGTCAGACAACTAATAGTAGTCAAATAAATCAAAATTGACTGATAAACTAAATATTTTTATCAATCAGAACTATAGTTTGATAAAGTCAGAAAACCTGGTTACTTAGAAAATAGGAGACGTCGAGGTTTACCAAAAAAAAAAAAAAAAGTAATGCTCTATATAAAATACTACTCTTTTTTTTTTTATTATTATTGTATGACAAAATGTCGGATTTCCAACAGAACATCGGAACATTATTAGCATAGTACACTTATGTATGCTATGATGTACCTAATAATAATTTCCCCTAAGCAATACAGTGTGCTAAGGTACTTAGTAGAGTATTTACACTCATTAATATTAATATACAGACTACAGTCATTCCATGTAAAAATATTTATTTATAACTTCTCTGCTGCTGCTACTCCAGCTACATATGGGAACTACTTCTACTGGCGGTGAAACATGTATCCAAGTGCAAGACTTATGAGAGCAACCATAACCACATACAGCAATGGAAATCCAACTTGCACTTTTCTCGCGCCTTTCCTACTTCTCAATCGCGCCTGCAAATCCCATCCCAGAAAATGGTCAAAAACATGTTGCAAGAACGAGGATTACTCGGGTGGGTCCAGACGGAGAAAGACAAAAAAAAAAAAAAAAAAAAAAAAAAAAAAAAAAAAGTTGAGGACTATAAAGCATCAGAGATTGGATTTTATAGGATTACCAGTTCTCGTTGTAAGCTTTCTTTCTCTTGAGCAGACCCCCTCGTCTCCTGTGTCAGCCTTGAAATGGTTGCTTCAGCCTACATTTTAAAACTAGAATCCCTTAATACATAACAAGAGTGAGTAACATGTTAAAGTGGGTAAGTGACAAATGCACCCACTTTTCCAAAATATAATCATATCAGGAGGTGTAAGGCCTACTCTACAGGAAGAACTTGCCGATTCAAAGAAATTCTATAAGATCCCACCCAATACAACACATAGAAAGGAATTAACGTTTCTTTTGGCATTGGGAACCACAAGGCAAGAAGGATTCTTACCTCGCTTAGTTTAAGCTCTAGTGCATTCAACTTTGACTTCATTGTATTGATCTCATCAACAAATTCCACATTTTCCACATCCTTTGCAGTTTCAATCTCTACATCTTTTGCTTTCATTGGCTCCAACTTTGACTTCATTGTATTGATCTCATCAACAAATTCCACCTTTTCTACATCCTTTGCAGTTTCAATCTCTACATCTTTTGCTTTCACTGGCTCCTCTTTATTTTCCTGTTTAAACTCCTCCTCAGCTGGCTGAAAAAAAAAATGGAAGGTTTCAAGCAGCACGACTGAGAAAACAGATAGATAATTAGGCTCTCAAGTCACAGATTTAACAATGGATTCCATCATAGATATCTGATTCCAATACATTCTAGCTATAGAAAAGTTCCTTGCCTTTCGTTGTGGAATTTGGGTTTCTTCATTACCAGAAAGATCTTCTAAACATTTTGGTGGAGAAGATTCAAAATTTGGTGGATGACTCTGTGCTCCATTTATTGGTGATAGGTCAGGTGAGTCAAGTGGATCTACAAGAATCACCCTTAGCTTGTTCTCTTGGACATATTCGCCATCGTCTTTAGAAAACTAAATATGTAAATATTGAGAAACATGAATAAAAAAACCAATAGTTGCTCATAAAATTCAGAGCAAAACTATGTATTTAACTAAGAACGCCGACAAATATAAGAGATATAATAACTATGGTATACATACTGTCTCTGAGGTAATATCTTTATCAGATGTCTCCTCTGGAACAACTTTACTCTGAACTAAGAACTTGTCCTTGCATACCATATCGGGAGGAGGTTCCCGCTGTGCTTGCATAGTTACTAGATAAACAGTATTTCTGAAATTCATTAGTGCAGGACTAAGTACGAAAATAACTTACTCATAACAATCAGAGTGGCCAATTATTTCTTACTAGAAATAGGAATTTTCACAATGGTTGTGCTCACCATTTTAAATTGTAAACATTAGTGTGCACATATAATGTTTAGAAGAAGCAGATCTAATCAAATTTAAGCAGTAAAACTAGTTTGCAGATCATCAATTCCAGAAGATAAAAGGAAAAATTGATTATTACAAGTCTACTACTCCAGTAACAAGCCATGCATTTTTAATGGTGCTTCCTGAAGTAGTAGTTTTATTGCTATCACAAATAGCGTTGTATGTGACATCTAAAGGAGAAGTGAACTTTATGTTAAGGCTCAACTTGCCCAAATAAAAAAATTGAGTTGGTTAGCTCTTCGTTAAAAATTAATACATTTAGCCAAGATTAAGGATGTGCACATCTTCAAATTTATACAAAGCCCAAATTAAAACAAAAACTAAACAATATAACATTTTTCCTTAACTACTTTTCATTGCCAATGTATCTAATCCTGGATCGGTTTTGCTCTACTATATTCTGCTACTGAAAGTAAGACTACAAAACCCCAGTACAATGTAAGCACATTACCAGAAGGCCTAAATCTATTATAGCTCCATTATCAAAATTCAAAAATAAACAAGAATAATACAATTGGAAGAAGTTAAATCTACATGCTCTAGTTACTGCATACTCACTAAGCAGTACATGATGGCGGATGATCAGTATTCTGACCAGCTAAGTCACTTTGCATGCTTTTGTAAAAATAACTTAATGAGACTGTGCCTAAAATAAAAACACACACAAATACAAGGGCCCCTAAGACCTGTAAGGATCACAACTAACAAGATATAATATGAACCGAATTTGCAATTCTTTGTTTACCAGACATAAAGTGTCACAACCAACAAGGTAGTAAGTTGAAGGTGCAAAGAAGTTACTCTTAAATTCGCATAATGACTTTGAACTAATAACTCCTGTGTTTGGTCGGACACAATATTTCTTTGGATTAGTGGTCTTGACCTGGCAAATAATCAGTGATGATGTTATGAAAAAACAAGAACAGAAAATTGTAAGCTAATACTTGTTGATTAGCAATAATCTATTTACCTTAAAGGCAACATGTTTATCGGTCTTATTGAATAAATGGATGGTACATGAGCTTTGCTTCCTCGGTTCAACTGTAGAAAGCCAATTAAACAGCTATAAGTTCATGATTCCACATTTGTTGTAAAATCAAAGAGTAATAAAGGCACATAAGCAAGTGCAGAAGCTACTAAGAATGTTCATAAAATATAAAAACGTTGTCATGTGTCTTTTCCCCCCTCTTTTGGTACTTGTAACTTGTAAGGGAATGGGATGAGATGGGATTCTAAACGGGTCAAATATCTGAGCTTATCATTAGGCTAAACACTTGTAAGTTTGCATCGGTTCATACACCAACTAAATACTTTGGTGCTATCTCTTTAACAAAAATATGTGTGCCTGTAAATTTAGGAAAAATATGCATACACACCATGGAAAAAACCAAGTAACCATTAACCTGAGCAGGTTTAAGAAAGCTCAAATAGAGTATGCACTTATTATTGATGATGTCGGTGTTGTTATACAAAAGAAATTCAGTTGAAGAATCTACCAAACATTATTACATGGACCATGGTCCATACAACTATGTGGACCATAAATAAAAAATATATTTTTAATATACTAAAAGTACATTATTTTATATACTATTAAATAATGTACATTCAGTATAAAAATAATGTAATTTTAGTATATTAAAAATGTACTTTGTATTCATGGTCCACACAACTATGTGGACCATGGTCCACACAATAATTTGCCAGAATCTTACATATTATGTTCTTAAATTCATCTGAAAATAAGTACTAACAAAGAATAAGCAAGAAAACCCAAATAAAAAAAATCCTAGCTTTGGTCCTTTAATGAGTAATTGACTAATAAAAGAGTTTAAATCTCAATTTCTTGTCCTAGGCATGTCCAGCTAATTTTTTAAATAAAATAATTAGACAACAAAAAGCTGAAAAAAGGGGGTGCCATAGAATATGTCTGGCTTCTTTGACAAGTGCCCATGCTTCTAAACTTTTGCAACATGTCCAGTGTTCTTTTGTACCATGTGTTATCAAAGTGGAATATCAAAGTATACATTTTTTCCTAAAAAATCAAAAGTGAATCATAATTTATCCATAGCAAAGCTCATAACCAATCACCATAGAGCACCATGCACCAGGGCACACAGTAGCGTTACATATCTTTATCAAACACCACCACAATCATAAATTCATAATTCATAGCATAATCACTGATCTAAATGTCATATTTCATCTAGTAGCAGCATTCCACAAAATTCTCAAAAAAAAAAAAAAAAAAAAAAAAAAAAAAAAAAACTGATCTAAAAAGTGGAAGCTTACATGTGAATGTGATTTCCCGAGGTTGTATATCCACCAGCTCAAAATGCATTTCTGCTTCTCTCTCTTCTCCCCCAATTCAACTGCAATAGTAGATCACTGTAACTGCAAAACTGACAGACCAAATACCTATACGAACTGAAATCAGTACAACCATTGAAAAAGATCAGGAGCTTCCATTCATTCTTGTGAGAATATAAGAACACAAAATTTAAGGAAAAACTGAGAATCAAGGCAGCAAAAAGAAAAACATATATGTGATTAAACTTGCTTAATTACTACTCAAGAAACTTCAGTTGGAAATTTTTGAGAAAAGAAGCATGAAAAATCGTATGAGATTAGCGGTAATACGCTAAAACGACAGCGTATCGAAGAGAGAGTGAGAGAAGGAGAGCTTACAGGAGCTGAAATCAACGGCGATTCTTGCTTGATTGGCGACGAAACCGAGAGAGACAGAGGGGCGTATTTAGTGTACTTCCTTTTCAAACAGGGCGGTGGAAAACTGGAAATAATAATGCGTTTAAACGTCCATTTTCCAACCGAATCCTACGTATAAATACAGCGTCGATTTGCCGTAACGTTACAGCATCGCTAATTACTAAATAATTCTAAATCCCTATTTTTTTTATACTTCCAAAATATTTTTAAACAGAATACCAAAAAAGGTTAACTCAAGGGTGTGTTTTGGAAATCTGGAAATCATTTTTCAGGTTTTCAGTGTTTGAATGTGCCTGAAAAAATAAGTCAGTAAAAATTATTTTTAGTTGATTTTGAAAAATATGTTTGTTTTAGAGGAAAATGACTTCTCCTCTTTTTTGTGAAGTCATTTTCTAACTTTTACACCAACACCACACCACCATCACTACCACCGCCAACACCATCACCACCACCGCCGTTGCCACCCCAGCCACCACCGTTCAAAATGGGCCACCGGGACAAGTCCGTCAAAGCGCGCCCCGCCAGTCAACCCATCCCGTCTAGTCCGTGGGTTAGGTCACTTAGGTGGGACCGGGCTAAAAAGCTCGCTAGATTACGCCTTGCCCTTTTGGCGGGGGATGGACTAGCTCGACGAATTAAACCTGTTTTGATAGCTCTATTTATTTATTTTTGAGTAACAAGAGAAATTAATGCACCATAAACCATACAAAGAGAGATAAATATTATTAGAAAGGTAAAAATCAAACTCATGACTTTTTAATATAAAAATTATACTTCATCCACTTAACTAATTGGTATGAAGGTGGCAATGCAATTTTGAAACACTTGACTAACTGTTGCAATTTTGTTCTATGAATAATTGTGCAGATGTGTATGTTGGACGGATTCGTATTCCTATTATCTTTGGAAGAAAAAAAAAAAAAACACACATTCAAGTTTGACAGGGTATTGATTTGTAATTATAAAATTTTAAGTTTTTTTTTTTTTAATGGGATTATATATTGATTTTTTAGTTTGACCTGGTTAACTATATAAACAATTTAAGTTATCTTCTCATAATCGTTTATCGGTTAAAGTTACAAAATAAAATTTATTCAGTATAAATTATCAAATAGTAATTACGAGTTTTTCTCATCACAAATTTAATATTTAAAAAAATGGCGATGCCTTATGAGTTAGGTGTTGCTTAGAGCATCCACATTAGTTGAGAAGAATATGGGGATAATGTAAGAGTGATTAGGAGAGAGAATGTGGGGAAGGGAGGAAAAAAAAAAAAAAAAAACTGTCAGGAACGGCGCGCCTGACGCGCCCGTGTGGGCGGGCTGCTGTGCGCGTGATGTTTCTTTTTTTCTTTCTTCTTCTTTTTCTGACAATATGCCAACATTTGCAGGACAAATCTTTTTCAATTATCTCCCCTCCACATTAGCTATTATCAGAATGCAAACTGAAATCTCCCCATAATATGCACAAGTGTAGATGCTCTTAACCAGTAGGGTGCAGTCTGACAAGAAACATGAGCCACAAACTCAACCAACACGTGTTACTTAACCAGTAGGGTGCAGTCTGACAAGAAACATGAGCCACAAACTCAACCAACACACTGAAAGGAACATTCTATCTGCTCAGATCAACTAAAACTACTACTACAAGAATGCCATGCAACATATGCATTCAAAATCAATTATTTTATAGCCTATTGGGTGTCACAATATCAAATCAAGTGCATATATGTATGTCCGCATATATATATATATATATATATATATATATATATATATATATATATATATATATATATATATATATATATTTTTTGAAAGAATAAGATTAATTCATTGAATCACGAGCAAGAATGTTTACAAGAAAAGATGGAGGAGTATCTAACCACTCCCCGCAACCTGACTCAGAAAAGGCCTCACTAGCAACAGAGTGGGCGGCACAATTCGCAGATCGCCTAGCATAACCAAATTTAACATCATCAATATCCATTGCTAAATTCCTAACATCATCAACTAAGAACCCGAAAGCAAAATTAAAAGAAGGCGCTCTAATTGCATTATAAACAACTTGGCAGTCCGTTTCAACATCCACAGCACCCATACCTGTATTCTTCAACCAGCTCAGAGCGTCCCGGATACTCAAAATTTCAGCTTCTTTCACCATATATACCCCGGGCACTAACATGTTCTTTGCAGCGAGAAAATTCCCAAAATCATCCCGCAAAACCCAACCAAAGCTCATCATTCTACTACCCTCCATCAGGGCGGCATCCGTATTTAACTTCAGCCTGCCATGCGGCGGCTTGGACCATGCTTCCACACGTGATTGAGCAAGTTGATGAATAACCGGCTCATTCGCGCTCCTCCAATTATCCAGAAAGAGCATAGCCCTTTGAACCACTGAGCTCAGATCAACATCCACCCTCATTTCTACTGCACCAGATACCCCATACTACCATCATAAAGACAGGCAACTGATCAACATTTAGTGAATTCAAAACCCAAAAAAAAACAATCATTCACACGATTACCTACAAAGGCACTGACATGCAGCATTCCCATATTATTCCACAGGTTGGCTACTCTAGTGCAAAAAGCAAAAAAATGAATGCCAGTCTCCTCAACTCCCCTGCACATGTGACAATTCAAAGAGCATGCAACATTCTTAGACAACAGATTATCACGTGTTGGCAAAAAAGATGACGTCAACTGCCAACTAAAATTCTTCACCTTAGGAGGGATGTGGAGCTCCCAAATTCTTGACCACGGACGGTTATCCGCAGGTACCATAGTAAGCTGCATCACGTGAATTAAAGATATCACTCACACAACCCACATCCCAACCAGTACCTTGCACATTCATAAGAGAGGACACCGGTGCTTCATACACTGACTGGTGCAAGTCAGTTTCCACATACGGATTTTGATCAACTGGCAACCACGGATCCGAGCCAATAACAATGTCCTTCCCATCTCCTACCGCCTTCCTACACCCAGTCATCAGGATACTCTTAACCTCATACATACCCCTCCAAATATAAGACGGGTTGTTCCCTTCTGAAGCTCCAAAATAATCACAATGTGGGTAGTACCGTGCCTTAAACACCTGAGCCACCAGGCTCGTCGGCCTAGTGATTAGCCTCCAGGCCTGCTTCCCGAGAAGAGCCTTATTCATCTCATGAAGACGACGAAAACCCATCCCACCCACAGCCTTCGGTTTACACAAGCCCTCCCAGGTGCGCCATCTAATCCCACAACCATCCCCAACACTGCCTGTCCACCAATACTGGTTCATAATGTTCTGAATGTCACGACAAAGCCCAAGTGGTAACAAGTAAACCATCATAGCATAAGCCGGCATCGCCTGTATCACATTCTTTAGTAGCACTTCCCGCCCCGCCCTAGACAGATACTTAGAATTCCATGAAAGAATTCGTGCCAAAATCCGTTCCTTCAGAAAGCCCAGAATGGCCCTCTTTCTTTTGCCAACCAGCGATGGCAAACCCAGGTACCTCTCACTAGTATCCCCTTCTTCCACACCTAGGATATCTACAACTTCATTTCGCACATTCTGCGGCACATTCGCACTGAAACAGGCTGCTGACTTTTCATAATTAATATGTTGACCAGAAGCCATGACATAAGTATCCAACACATACCTCATTTGTACACTCTCTTCCACGTCTGCCCGATGAAACAGGAAGCAATCATCGGCAAACAGCAAATGAGAAATGGTAGGTGCCCCTCTCGCAACACTGACCCCATGCAAGAGCCCCGCAGACATCTTCCTCTCGATCAAGGCACTCAACCCCTCGAAAACAAACAAGAACAAGTAGGGAGACATCGGGTCCCCTTGCCGGAAACCCCTACCCGGGATAATCGGCCCCACCTGTCGCTGGTCATGCAGAATATGATAGTGTACCGATGTGACAGTTTCCAGCATAATCTCAACCCACCGGCTACTGAACCCCATCTTAAGCATTACCACATCCAGAAACTTCCACTCTACCCGGTCATAGGCTTTTGACATGTCAAGCTTCAAAGCCACTAGCCCGTTACAGCCCTGGGTCTTTCGCTTCAAATGGTGGTGCACTTCAAAGGCTAACATGATATTGTCCGTGATCAACCGCCCCGGAATAAAAACACTTTGTGCACGTGATATTAGATTCTACAAGAGAGACTTCAATCGATAAGCACATACCTTTGCCGCAATCTTGTACACGACATTGCACAACGCAATTGGTCGCAGGTCCATCATTGTCTCCGGATTAGTCTTCTTAGGGATCAAAACAATCAAGGTATCATTTGCCTTAAATGGTAACCTGGCTGTACCCAAGAAATTCCTGCAAAATCCCGTAACTTCCCCTCCTACAATGTCCCAGAAATACTGAAAGAACCCTGGTCCAAAACCATCTGTTCCTGGGGATTTATCCGGATGCATCTGAAAAATCGACACACGCATCTCCTCCATACTCAACGGCCGTAACAGCCATGCGTTATCACGCTCAGTAACCCTTTCACTGATAGCTTCCACCACCTCCTCCATATCCCCATAGTTTGGCGCAAACAGGTTATTAAAATAATTCAACATTACATTATCCAAACCTGTTTCCTCCCGAACCCAGTCTCCATTCTCATCCCGGAGCCTCTTGATGCTATTCCTTCTCCTTCTCGCTTTCACCGAGTTGTGAAAGAACTTACTATTCGTATCACCGCCTTGATACCAATGTTCTTTGGCTCGTTGTCTCCAGTATATGTGCTGTTGTTCAAGTAAAAACAACAACTCCTTTTCCACTGAGGCATGCTCCCGCATACCCGGCTCATCCCGGCGAGACAACAACCCCTCCAACCAGCGCTTATTCTGCTAAATCTTTCGCTAAAAATCTTTATTATAACTGCGACCGCATCACGAAATATCACGAGCACATACCTCCACTCTATCCAATGTATCCAGCCCCACTGTCCGGTTCCAACTATGTGCGACAATTTCCCTGCAGGCCTCTTCCCTCAACCACATGTTATCAAAACAGAATCTAGCCCTTTTCCGCACCCGCGGTAAAGCTACGGGCGTTAAGACAAGAGGTAGATGATCACTATACAAAGTAGGCAGAGACTGCGCCCGTGCCCCCTCAAACAAGTCCAGCCAACTCTCACTTGCTAGAATCCGGTCCAACTTTTCCTCCATCATCCGGCTAGTCCCACGTGACTTCACCCAGGTGAATTGGTGGCCACCAAACGGGACATCCTGCAGGCCACAATCCGCGACCGCCTCCCTAAACCCATTAATGAGCCACCCTGGATGGGGTGCCCGTCCCAACTTCTCAAACTGGTCCAATAAATCGTTGTAGTCCCCCATAACCAGCCATGGTAAAGTAGACCGTGCTGATAGGGAACGCAATAACTGCCATGCCTCCCTTCTACGATGCCTCTCCGGGTACCCGTAATAGCCTGTGAACCGCCAACATGGACTGCCCACATCCATTCTCACTTCCGTGTCCACATAATTTAAGGAGTAACTAACAACTTTCAACTCCACAGTATTAGACCATAACAAAGCCAAGCCACCACTATGTCCCACTGCATCAATCGTGAAAGCACAATCGAAACCCAACTGCACCCGGATATCGTCTATTCGATGCTTATCCACAAAAGTCTCAATAAGAAAAATCACACTCGGCCTCTTAGTGCGAACCAAGTCCGCCAACACCCGAATTGCCGTCAGGTTTCCAAGCCCCCGACAATTCCACGATATGAGACTCATGACTCTCGGCGGGCCTGCGCCGCAAGACCCGCCTCCAACCCATTTTTTGACAGACTTGTTTCACATTCCATTCGTTCACCCCCTACTGCCACACTGCCCTCCCCTTCCTCCAACCTTCTTTTCTTCGGCTCCCCCACCACAACACCCGGGATTTCAGGAACAGATATGTTGTTCTTGATTCAAATAGCTGATATGTGTGCTCTAAAAGTCTCTAATGGTTTTTCGGGTGTGATAAAGATGGGTTTGAGACCCAAGAATAAAGTGGCTAGACATCAAGCTTCAATTGTCAAAGAAGAATGCATCACTCGTTTTTTGTTTCCTTGTCCCTTTTCTGTATATAAGCAAAGGTCAATGTTGGCTGTGTAGATGATGTAGATGATTACCAAATGTAATTCAGTTCTTCATGGGATAGAGAATGGTCTAAAATAATAGAAAGGAAAATATCACCTTTGTTTCATCATCATGAGATAGAGTAGCTACAATGCAAATGTGGGTTTCAACATGTATGCAATATGTGCTATTTATACATAGTTTCCCCCCAAAATTTATTTTTAAAATTATGTACTTTTAGAACACCATGCTTGCTCTTCTTCCGTAAGTAAGCTAAGTACTATTGGAAAATGGAATATAGCTGTAATTCAGAGTAGTTAAATGTCTTTGTCAGACTATTAAGCAATATAGTTTAAAGAAACTAGTATTGTCCCGTGCGATGCACGGTCATTAAATATTGCCTGTTAATAATTCAAGATTACCGTATAATAGTAATAATAAACAAACATAAGAAATTATAAATTATTAAATAACAAATAGTTTAAGAAATTACATTATTAAATAAAAAATAGTTTAAGAAATTACATTATTAAATAAGAAATAGTTTAAGAAATTACTTATTGTTGAAATTTTTTTTGGGGAAAAGGGTCAAATAGGCCATCGAACTTTAGCTTAAAAGTCAATTAGGCCCCTAAACTTTTTAAAGGTGCAATTACACCAATCAACAATTCATTTAAGTGAAATGAAGCCCAAAAACAAATTAATGACCTGCTATCACAGGTCAATAGCGTTCAGGCCACCTTCCGACGAATTTTCCGGCAAAAAAAAAAAGTGACCGGCGGAATTTTCAGTAAATCTTGGTCGGTTGCTGGTCACTTTTTTTTGCCGGAAAATTCGCCAGAAGGTGGCCTGAACCCTAATAACCTGTGATAGCAGGTCATTAATTTGTTTTTGGGCTTCATTGCACTTAAATGAATTGTTGAGTGGTGTAATTACACCTTTAAAAAATTTAGGGGCCTAATTGACTTTTAAGCTAAAGTTCGAACGTCTATTTGACCATTTTCCTTTTTTTTTTTAATTATATATATGACATTTTTTTTCGTACTGACAGACTCTCCATTTTCACCAAAAAATCAATACTTTTAACAATTATATTTATATATACGTATTTATACAACATTAATGAGATTTCCCCATAATATTTATATATATGTACAACAAATATAAATAAAATCAACAATAGCCTATTGGACTAAAGAGAAACTTGCATTACTGAGCCTAACACAAAATATATTATCGGCCTGGTCCATATCCGCCTATCTAGCCCAAAACCCGAACCCAATAGCCCAACTATAAATACCTGATACCAAACCCTAGACATTATATGCCGACGATTCATTCCCTTCGCCTTCGACCCAATTCTCTACACACCATCCCAAAGCTACGCTGTTTCCGGCGTGTTGGGGTTCCAACGGAATATCCACTGTCGAAGAGCAATCCATCTGTTCAAACTCACCTTCATGCATTCTGTGTCTGGTAATTTTTGCAATTTATGAGGATATTTTGTTACAAATTCCAGATCCTGATCTGGGAATCGTCTACACCGGAGGCAGACCTGTTCATTCTATGAACAAATCGTGTAAAACAGTGCTGATCGAAAAAGAGAAGTACCTATTCCCTCTTCATATGAGTTTTCCAGTTGTTTATTATAATATTCTTGCCTATATAGGGTTTAGTATTTCTATATGTTCTAAAAAGATATAGTGCTTCTTTTTTTACTTAAATTTGCATGTATTTATCTACAAATTTATTTCTCAGTGTTTAATTACTTCATTTTTATTTCAGTCATCTTACTTTTTTATCTGCTTATAAGATACTTTTTTTTTGTTAAATGCACTCCTATGATGAAAGTAGAATTCTGAAAACTCAAATCTTTTTTTCTAAGTATTACTTTTCAATTATTTTTTTTTTTTTTGGATAAACAGAATGTGTGCTGATTCATTTTAATATAAATTTGACTGTACCCAATAGCCCAACTATAAATACCTGATACCAAACCCTAGAAATTATATGCCGACGATTCATTCCCTCTGCCTTCGACCCAATACTCCACACATCATTCCAAAGCTACGCTGTTTCCGGCGTGTTGGGGTTCCAACGGAATATCCACTGTCGAAGAGCAATCCATCTGTTCAAACTCACCTTCATGCATTCTGTGTCTGGTAATTTTTGCAATTTATGAGGATATTTTGTTACAAATTACAGATCCTGATCTAGGAATCGTCTACACCGGAGGCAGACCTGTTCATTCTATGAACAAATCGTGTAAAACAGTGCTGATCGAAAAAGAGAAGTACCTATTCCCTCTTCATATGAGTTTTCCAGTTGTTTATTATAATATTCTTGCCTATATAGGGTTTAGTATTTCTATATGTTCTAAAAAGATATAATGCTTCTTTTTTACTTAAATTTGCATGTATTTATCTATAAATTTATTTTCAGTGTTTAATTACTTCATTTTTATTTCAGTCATCTTACTTTTTTATCTGCTTATAAGAGAATTTTTTTTTGTTAAATGCACTCCTATGATGAAAGTAGAATTCTGAAAACTCAAATCTTTTTTCTATGTATTACTTTTCAATTTTTTTTCTTTTTGGATAAACAGAATGTGTGCTGATTCATTTTAATATAAATTTGACTGTATTTTTTACTTGATTTTTATTCCTGTCATGATGTTTTTTTTATACCTACTAATAAGATGTTATTTAAAGCACCTGTTGTAAGTTGAATTCTGATAGCTATAGATTTTTGTTGACATTGTAAACAGCTGAAATGGATTTGGTAATTGAAATTGGTTTAGCTGGTGTTGTGTATTAATATTTAGGACAATATAAAAACTAAGTATGGATTCTAATAGACAATAGTCCCTTTAACCCTACAAAACTACAAATTACAAATTGCTATTTGGTAAAAGAAACCAACATTTAAATTACAGATCGAATATTGTGCCATTGAGGGCTTCAATAATCTCTCATGTCCTATATTATGTCTCGAACTTGTACTGCTGCATCGTTTTAGTTGAAGCACCTGAAATTTTGAGTAAAAAAATAGCAAACAATTGGATAACAGTTGTACAGAACAGATATAACAAAAAAAAAAACCCCAAAACAGTAAATATTTCTTCACAGGGTGCATATAATATTTCAACTTCATTAGCTGCCAGCATCCTAGAGATGATTAAAAAAAAGTTAGGAACTAAAAACATAGCAAGTGAAATTGTGTAATCACACGAGTAGAAAGTTGGGAAGAAATAAATAATGATGAACAATTAATCTATAGTGTGTTAACAGTTTCGTATAAATTACCTGATTGTATTTTGACAGCAAAGAATTTGCTGGCATCCAATAAGGTCGGACCAACCGCACCCAGATTTCTCTCTTGGTGTGGATAGGGCTAACCTGTGAAGCAAGGAGATATTGAGAAGACATTTCAATTTGATTTCGCAGAGCTTTTTCTTTCAGAATGTTTCGTTTGCGAAGTACAATGCCGGATTAGTGCACTATTTATGCAATATTTTTACAATATTTTTGAGTCTACATATGTGTATATCTGTATCTGTATTTTGTATATGCATTAAGCATTAATGGTTCATTATTAATATTCTTAGGAAGTTGAACAGTTTTGATATACTAAAAATATACTGAACAGTTTTGATATACTAAGCATTAATGTATATTATATAATATAATGTACATTTTTAATATACTAAAAATATATTATTTTTGTACTAAATGTACATTATGGTCCACACAGATTGAATAAAATCATATCAGTCAACAAAACGTCATATACTATTGGACTAAAGAGAAACTTGCATTACTGAGCCTAACACAAAATATATTATCGACCTGGTCCATATCCGCCTATCTAGCCCAAAACCCGAACCCAATAGCCCAACTATAAATACCTGATACCAAACCCTAGATATTATATGCCGACGATTCATTCCCTCCGCCTTCGACCCAATTCTCCACACATCATCCCAAAGCTACGCTGTTTCCGGCATGTTGGGGTTCCAACGGAATATCCACTGTCGAAGAGCAATCCATTTGTTCAAACTCACCTTCATGCATTCTGTGTCTGGTAATTTTTGCAATTTATGAGGATATTTTGTTACAAATTCCATATACTGATCTGGGAATCGTCTACACCGGAGGCAGACCTGTTCATTCTATGAACAAATCGTGTAAAACAGTGCTGATCGAAAAAGAGAAGTACCTATTCCCTCTTCATATGAGTTTTCCAGTTGTTTATTATAATATTCTTGCCTATATAGGGTTTAGTATTTCTATATGTTCTAAAAAGATATAGTGCTTCTTTTTTTACTTAAATTTGCATGTATTTATCTACAAATTTATTTCTTAGTGTTTAATTACTTCATTTTTATTTCAATCATCTTACTTTTTTATCTGCTTATAAGAGACTTTTTTTTTTGTTAAATGCACTCCTATGATGAAAGTAGAATTCTGAAAACTCAAATCTTTTTTCTAAGTATTACTTTTCAATTTTTTTTTTTTGGATAAACAGAATGTGTGCTGATTCATTTTAATATAAATTTGACTGTATTTTTTACTTGATTTTTATTCCTGTCATGATGTTTTTTTTTATATCTACTAATAAGATGTTATTTAAAGCACCTGTTGTAAGTTGAATTCTGATAGCTATAGATTTTTGTTGACATTGTAAACAACTGAAATGGATTTGGTAATTGAAATTGGTTTAGTTGGTGTTGTGTATTAATATTTAGGACAATATAAAAACTAAGTGTGGATTCTAATAGACAATAGTCTCTTTAACCCTACAAAACTACAAATTACAAATTGCTATTTGGTAAAAGAAACCAACATTTAAATTACAGATCGAATATTGGGCCATTGAGGGCTTCAATAATCTCTCATGTCCTATATTATGTCTCAAACTTGTACTGCTGCATCGTTTTAGTTGAAGCACCTGAAATTTTGAGTAAAAAAATAGCAAACAATTGGATAACAGTTATACAGAACAGATATAACAAAAAAACCCCAAAATAGTAAATATTTCTTCACAGGGTGCATATAATATTTCAACTTCATTAGCTGCCAGCATCCTAGAGATGATTAAAAAAAAGTTAGGAACTGAAAATATAGCAAGTGAAATTGTGTAATCACAGGAGCAGAAAGTTGGGAAGAAATCAATAATGATGAACAATTAATCTATAGTGTGTTTACAGTTTTGTATAAATTACCTGATTGTATTTTGATAGCAAAGAATTTGCTGGCATCCAATAAGGTCGGACCAACCGCACCCAGATTTCTCTCTTGTTGTGGATAGGGCTAACCTGTGAAGCAAGGAGATATTGAGAAGACATTTCAATTTGATTTCGCAGAGCTTTTTCATTCAGAAGGTTTCGTTTGCGAAGTACAATGCCGGATTAGTGCACTATTTATACAATATTTTTGAGTCTACATATGTGTATATCTGTATCTGTATTTTGTATATGCATTAAGCATTAATGGTTCATTATTAATATTCTTAGGAGATCGAACAGTTTTCAAGCAACCTTTCACGTTTCAAGATATTTAAATATCAGTTTCAAAGACATAAATAAATAAATAAAATGCATGCATTTTGTAAAAATGCTTCTGCCCATTGAACTGCAACCCTGACTTTGGCGGGAAATTTTGGCTCTGCTTTATTATAGTAGAAGATTTGAAAAAAAAAAAGGGGCAGAATAATTTGGATGGGAAATAGAGCCACTTCCGGCTTCCTTTATATATATATATATATATATATATATATATATATATATATATATATATATATATATATATATATATATAGATTTCTTTCCTCCATTTTTCAATTGGTACTTGATCAATGGTCTATTAATCTTATGAAGCTGTAAAGTACCATACCCATTTAATTGCAGTACTTTTTCTTTAATCTATAGTTGATTCAGGATTCTGCATTTCTAGCTAGGGGCTTTATGATATCTGATTATTGCAGAGACTAGAGAATACAAATGGAGTGGTTGCTGATTGTTGTTTCATTGACTGTAATATGGGTGGCTTCTCTTTGCAAAGTTCTCCATGAATCTCTGTCTGGCTCCAAGGCTACATTTTTAGATGATGGTAAGAAGGCAGCCCTTCTAAAGCTTAACCTTAGTTTTGATTCCGTAGTGCAACATTTCAAAAATTCCCTCATCTCCGTTTATGTGTATATTCATATGGTATGATGTATTCTTTTGGAAACTTGTATGTGTGTGAATTTATAAGAGATCCATTATGATCCTCTTTTTTTCTTTTTTTTTTTTTTTTTTTTTTTTTTTTTGGATTTCTGTTAATTATTCAGGTGGAGTTTCTCTGAAGAGAAATGTTTTGTTGGTTATTGCCCATCCTGATGATGAATCTATGTAAGGTTGAAAACAGAAGTTTGTTCTTTATCTTGAGATGATGTTATGCTCCTTCCTTCAGAGATTTAAGTGAGATAAATACTTTTCTTACCTGAGATCATCCTCATTAGATAAACAATTATCCCAGCTGAGAACATCAAAAAATGTATTCAGTATAGAACATCCCACTTTTTGAGTGGCCAAAAATGGCCATTACATTCTGACTTATCTGAAGTTACAGCTTTTTTGTTTGTGGTTAGTTGGGCAAGTGACTTTTTTACTAAGTTAATGGATATAATCTCTCTTGTTCAATTATATAATGTGACCCAATAAATTTTAGTTATAATCTGTAACTTTGCAGGTTCTTTGCTCCAACCATCAATTACCTAACTTCAAAGGGGCACACCGTACACATATTGTGCATGTCAACTGGTAAGATACTGTCAAAAGTTCATAATCTTTGTTATCTATACTATTGTTAAAAGAACTAAACAGAGAGCCTGCAATTGGGGATTCAACAATATTTTTTGTCACCTGGCATGTTTATATGGTGATTTGGTTAAAGTTACACAAGTGTTATTGGTTTTACTGGGATTCAAATATATTACCATTGGCATCTTACAGGTGGTTTTTATTTTCAATTCTTAGTATTTTTTGCCTGTTTTAAAATGCTTTCAACTTCAGCTCTTCACATGCTTGTTACAAGAAATATCGCAGCTCTATATAAATCTGAAAATAGTCTTAGCATTTGATGTGCAACTAGATGTTCCTAGTGAGCATTCGTGCCATTATGCACATCAATTAGGTTCTTAATCATTTACCTTATACAGAAATGCTAGGTGTATGTTTTATTTTCCTTCCAAAAGGGTTTACATGAAACTGATGCGTGTGTTATCTTATTTATTTTGTTAATTACTGGATAGCAATTTGGTTTTCCTGAATTGCATGCTTCTTTGGCACATAAGATATATGAATTAAAGCAGTTTGTATTTAGAATACTATTCCTTGAATCCTTGTAACTTCTTCCATATGCTCCTACTTGTGGTGCAGTATTTTTTGGAATTTAAGTAGTTATGTTCAATTTGATAAAACGAAGGAATAATGTTCATTTTTTTTTTATACTTTGAAGAAATGATCGCATATTCCTCCTATTTCTCACAAAAGGTATTCACCCTCTTCTAATAGAAGTTAAAGAGGCTAATTGTCTGAGGTTAGAGGGCCATTCGATTGACTTGTACTAATGAGAATTTGACTCCAGGAGAAAATGAAAAATAAAAAAAAAATGTTGAATTGGATTTGTTGCAACTGATCATTTTGAAAAATAATAAAATTTAATGTCTACGTGTAGGTAATGCAGATGGCATGGGGGATACTAGAAAACAAGAGCTCTACCTGGCTGCTGCAACCCTTAAGGTAATATGAAATCTGATAAGCATTCTTGCTTGTGCATTGAGCCTTTATTTAATTCCACCAATTGAATCTTAGGTTTTATTATTATTATTATTATTATTACTATTATTATTATTATTATTATTATTATTTAGTATTATTATTATTTATTTATTTATTTATTTATTATTATTATTATAAGGGTAAAATAAGCTCTTCATCAAACTTAAAAAATCTCCTATTGAACCCCTGAACTTGAAAAAAATTGTACAATTGAACTATTTTTGTGGTAATCAACAGTTTACCTATAAAAAATTATCAACATGGCAGTTTTTTCCTTAATAATCTTACATGGCTAATTTTTTGCTAAAATGTCATTATACATGGTGTCTATTGTCTAACAATAAGAAAAATAATGAAAAAGGGCCAAATAGACCACTAAACACATAAGGAAATGCAATTAAGCATTCAGCCAGTAAACTACAAAAAAGTGTAATTGACTCATTAAACAAGCTGAAATCATGCAGTTCTACCAAATAGTTGGTTGCTTTTTAATATCGGGTCATCTTGCTTACATCACTAGTACAAAATTGAACATAGAAGATTGACCATAGGCTACCATTATTAAAAGAATGGTTGCCTAATCTTAGTCCAAAAATTCGCGGTGGCAATTTTGTAAATAAGTGATCAATAATGCGCCACTATTATTAGCTGCAATGGTTGTCCATTGCATTTTTTTATTATGTATTTTTAAAAAAATAAAAAATATTACTTTATAATAGGCCACCTTAAAAATCAAATACAAATTGCTTTATATTAGGCAACCATTTTAAAGAGAAATGGTTGCTTAATTTTAACCCAGATCTAATAATCTCCCAAGACGACGCCTCACTGCTTCAGCTTCTTCAGATCTGTCATCTGCTTCAGCTTCACGTACGTCGAACACCCGCACCGCCGTTCACACCACCGACGTCGCACACCGGCCACCACCGTCGCACACCACCACCGTAGACGTCGCGACACACAGTACACCACCGTCGCACAACACCCACCACCGCTACGCCGATGCCACAGCCGCCACCACGCCGTCGATCTGCACCGCTCCCTTGCCCTAAGACGACGACGGCTGTCCTGTGACGCCACAACCGCCGGCTTCGATCTGTTGCAGGTAGGGGTTTTTTTTTTTTTTTTTTTTTTTTTTTAATGTTTAGTAATATGATTTATATAAACCCTCTTATATAAAGGTTTTTTTTTACATGAGGATGTACTTCATACAGGGCGCGTGTTTCCTTTGTTGATCATGCCTCCTCGGGGTATGAATGCACGGATTCTGTTCAATGAGTTTTGCATGTTTTGTGTTTCTTGCTGAGTGGCAGTTCCTAGGATTTTGTTTGAACTCTGATGCTGTGACCGATGGATGTATTCTGCATGAGGTTTTGAGCTTATTAAGGAGATGGGAATTTAGTTGTGTCCATGGGATTTAGCTTTGGGTTTGAAAATATAATGGAAGAGGTAGTTGGTGTTTGGTTTTGTAATGGAATTAAGAACATTTAATTTGATTGATAAAATGGGTTAATGAATTAAGTTGCTAATGTGTTGTTTCAATGGAGAAATATGGGATGAGGCCTCTGTTGTTTATATCTCCAACCCAGATTTTTTTTTTTTTCCTGTTGCTTCAATTGAGAAATGTGGGATGTGGTGTTTCATGTCTGTTGTTCAGTATTCAATTGAATGCAAGTAATTGCAGATTTCCACTTCCCTCAATTTAGACATATCAATTTTGGTGGTTATCATTTCATCTCTAATGGATTTCATGAATCAGTTGATTCTACTGTTTCATTACAGAAATTAGCAATGCCACATTTTAACTTTCATTTTTGATCATATGCTTGTAACTAACATTTATCATCTCATCGGTTAATGATTAAATGATACCGTTAGATTTCTTTTCTTCTTCTGAAGAAATATTGAGTGCCAAGTGTGGCATTTATCTTTTATCCTTAATCACATTCTTTTCTGTGTGTTATTTTTGGGTGGGGGAACTTGCTACTGAAATTTTGGTTGAATACCCTAGATCTAATGACTCTAGTTTGGTGATTAAAGTGTCTCAATGCATATAAAATGAACCCATACAGATAAAAACTAAAGAGGATGTTTGATGCCGAGCTTTGTGTTTACTCTGTTAATTAGGAGATTTATTGTTTGGCTGCTTCATGTTTTAACTTAGTCTGTATAGGTTTCCCGGTACTTCAAAAAGTAATGAAATTATATGGTGGCTAAAGCAGTTAGATGGACAGATATCATACTTGTGCCAAATTGCCAAAATATATTCTTTTGCAAGTGAAATTCCACATTCCCATAGCCTTCAAAAGCTTGAAGGTTTTTCTCTAATTTTAACCTGTTATTGGGAATGAAAGTACACACCATTTTTAATATGATTGACTATTTTGATATTGGGCAATGAACTGTTATTTTGCATGTGTGGCTTGTGAAGTCAGTTGCAATATTTATTCATTAGGATGCTTCATAATCCTTATGTCTGGATAATTGAGTAATTTCACAAGCTTAGTTTTAAGTGATTCAACTACAATTAATTTTTTCAACAGCAGCAAGCCCTGAAGATATCTTGTTTATGATATTTTCTTGATTAACACTGGTCTAAGCCGAGGAGATACCAGCAAGGCTACAGGTATCATCAGCTGTTTTAATTGTAGGTTGTACTGCTCTAATTTCTAGAAGCAAAATTTCCAAGCTGGTATCATTAATGTCTTGAAAAGAATATGTGATGTTATAGTGCAAATAATATTTAACAGTCAAGTGTTAGCACATAAAAGATCCTTGATTGACTTTAAATTTCTTACTTTAACTCTGTATTTCCCTTTCCAGAACACAAGCTTGCCACCTTTGATGGAGCATGATCTACATATAGAGTACCCGGTGCCATCAGGTGTCTTGAGGGGAATTAAGTTTAATATTCTATCTGAGTCAGATGCTGTAAGTACTTGCTATGTTTCATGATCTTATATTACTAGTAATTTTGAGTGCTAAAGCAGGTCCTAAATCTGTTCTATCTATTTCCTTATCAATTTCTATAATATGAATGATGTTTCCAGCATGTTTCATGGTATTGACATGCCCCTTTAGTTTATATTACCAGAATGCTAGCTTTAGATTAGACACCATTCTCATATTTCCTTGCTTACCCTTCTTCTTGCCTCTGTCTGAACTCCTTTCTCTCTCTACGAATCTAGCTAGAAAGTTCATTCTACAATGCGTCCTCTCATCGTTAATCCGTGAATTTCTGAATAGATCTAGCTTAGTTGTAGCGGATCTGCTCGGCAACAAATCTAAGGAAAAATCCAACATCAAAGTTAAAGGTAAGCATCAATATATATATATATATATATATATATATATATATATATATATATATATATATATATTGAGTACGTAACTGAAGAAACCTTTCGAGCAGGCTTCTGGCTCCTAACCGTATTCGAGTCATGGCAAACTCCAATTTCACACTTCGAGCGTGTGTGGGCTCCAAGAAGAATAGACTAGAATAGTAGAATAACAATATATTTCCTCTGAATGGTTCCCCGTATTCATATACAATGGACCTATTTATACTAAATTACTAACACATATAATAATTAAGTTATTACAATTATTCTAACTATACAAGGTAATAATATATTCTAATATACATAATTTCCTTATACTAATATTTAGTCAATTATCCTCTAATTACATATATTCACTCCTTGTAGACCATCCCTTAATTAAACCACCAATTATTTCTTTCCTTTGTTGCGTATTTTGATTCGGACATCTTTTGAATTGAATTCAGAAGCATTTAATACGCAACAAAGGAAAGAAATAATTGGTGGTTTAATTAAGGGATGGTCTACAAGGAATGAATATATGTAATTAGAGGATAATTGACTAAATATTAGTATAAGGAAATTATGTATATTAGAATATATTATTACCTTGTATAGTTAGAATAATTGTAATAACTTAATTATTATATGTGTTAGTAATTTAGTATAAATAGGTCCATTGTATATGAATACGGGGAACCATTCAGAGGAAATATATTGTTATTCTAGTCTATTCTTCTTGGAGCCCACACACGCTCGAAGTGTGAAATTGGAGTTTGCCGTGACTCGAATACGGTTAGGAGCCAGAAGCCTGCTCGAAAGGTTTCTTCAGTTACGTACTGACTCGAATACGGTTAGGAGCCAGAAGCCTGCTCGAAAGGTTTCTTCAGTTACGTACTGAGTACGTAACTGAAGAAACCTTTCGAGCAGGCTTCTGGCTCCTAACCGTATTCGAGTCACGGCAAACTCCAATTTCACACTTCGAGCGTGTGTGGGCTCCAAGAAGAATAGACTAGAATAACAATATATTTCCTCTGAATGGTTCCCCGTATTCATATACAATGGACCTATTTATACTAAATTACTAACACATATAATAATTAAGTTATTACAATTATTCTAACTATACAAGGTAATAATATATTCTAATATACATAATTTCCTTATACTAATATTTAGTCAATTATCCTCTAATTACATATATTCATTCCTTGTAGACCATCCCTTAATTAAACCACCAATTATTTCTTTCCTTTGTTGCGTATCACTTATATATATATATATATATATATATATATATATATATATATATATATATATATATATATATATTTATATATATTTACTTAGTGTTTGAATTTTTCATTCGTTTCCTGCGTATATACTTCGTGTGTGCGCCTGCGTATATACTCTCTCATTTCTTTGGTCCTTACCCCCGGTTTCTGCCTTGTCATTGCTTTGAAATTCCAAATGTTGACTTGTTAGTGTTTTTGTTTTGTTAAGCTTGCTAAAATTTTAGGATGAGACTGAAGAAAGGATTTCTTCCCAAGTCAAGGAGAAACCAGGTTTGTCCTTGTCATTCTTGATCTTCTTTACCTGCAATTTAATATTAGAATTGTATATGTACTGTGTTTTAATATAAAAAAAAAGTATACTTAATTTCTTCCTCTATGTGTTGGTAATAATCCGAAGTAAAATATATTTCTTAAATCCTTTTTTTTATTGTTATTTAATCTAAATTATTCTTTACATATATACATTAATTTCAATTTTTTTTTTGTCAAAAAATAAATTTGAATTTCTGTAAGATTAATTTGTGAGCTTAAAATTACTATAATATTATGTTAAAATTTTTATATATTTATATATCTATATATATATACACACACATACCGCTTGAGAATAAAAATACCCTAAACACAATAAAAATAAAGTTATTTTGATGCATTTAAATTTTGTTCCTGCAGTAAGTTTTACCTATGCATTCTGCCCAGGCTGAGTTAGATCACCAGTCGTAGTGGAAAGATTATCTTCACCAATCTGCAAGCTTGAACAGAATTTAGAAACTTTCGGCGAATCTATGCAAATGTTAAATGTAAACTCTCCACCTGTTCCTTCTTCGTTACAATATATCTATATACACTCATTATTTTTTGGAAACATCTATAAATGCTTTTTACTTACCTCTGAATCATGAAATTACACACACACACCAAAAAAAAAAAAAAAAAACCAAAGCTAGAATGTATGGCTACATAAAAACATTTTAAGAATGAATAATTGGAATGGTCAGTAAGTAAAGAGTCTAAATATGAATTTAATGACATGAGAAAAAACAAAAGATCTAGCCTTTTATACTATTGACTATCCAAATCAGATGGAATGACAGATTTATTTATGAAATTAATTTGTTCCAACTGAATTTTTTTTTTTCTGGTTTTAACATTGAGTTATTTTATAAATATGTTGCAGATTTGAGACCCATGTGTACAGCAAAACTGGAAAATACTGCAAGACAAATAGTAAGTCTATTTGATAAAGAGTTTGAATCTAAAATAGCAGGTGTGCTTATATTGTACCTTTATCTTCAATATTGTGTTTTCTCTTTCCATGTATAGTAGTTGACGCCTTCAACTTTTTCATTCTTCTTGCATTTGTTTGCTATCCACTTGAAAAAGTTTCCCTTCCGAATGAATATATAGTGAACATGTTTGTTTCTTGAATGCCATATATATCAGCTTGTAGAGAACTCAAAAGTCACTATTAAGAATTGCTATAGTGTACTCAATGTTTGCTATCAATGATTACTGCATAGTGGTAGGGCTAGCTCTATAATGCATGCAAACATAAAAATGAGATTGAAGGTCTCCTATATTTTTTTTTTCTCAATTTGAGCAGTGTTGACAATGAGAATAAGTCATACTTGGTCTATAATTTGGAAGATTTCATTCATCTTAATAGTTATTGATGAGAACTCTGCTCACAGGACAATTTCTAGTGCTCTATTTCTCTAATTTGTGTATATATAGAAATTCATAATTGTTGTTTGAATATAAAACAGTGAACAAAAAATATTAACTTAGGATCTTCCTCAATGAGGACATCTATAAGTCTTGTTATGGAGAGTATATCTCCATCACCTATCCAATAATATCTGATACTATATAATGAAGTATGTATTAGAAGTATATTTACTATGATTTATATAGAATATAAATAACATGAATGAGAAGTTGTACCTGTTAGTTCTTACTGATCAACCTCCTCTTTGTCTAGCTAACAATGTTTTGAAAGAAAATTACAAAATTTATCTACGTACCTCTGCATCATGAAATAAGCATTCCATGCTTTTGATTGTTTTTTTTTTTTTTTTTTTTTTTTTTTTTTTTTTTTTTTTTTTTTTTTTTTGTTCTTCTTGATTCAAATAGCTGATATGTGTGCTCTAAAAGTCTCTAATGGCTTTTTGGGTGTGATAAAGATGGGTTTGAGACCCAAGAACAAAGTGGCTAGACATCAAGCTTCAATTGTCAAAGAAGAATGCATCACTCGTTTTTTGTTTCCTTGTCCCTTTTCTGTATATAAGCAAAGGTCAATGTTGGCTGTGTAGATGATGTAGATGATTACCAAATGTAATTCAGTTCTTCATGGGATAGAGAATGGTTTAAAATAATAGAAAGAAAAATATCACCTTTGTTTCTTGAACATCATCATGAGATAGAGCAGCTACAATGCAAATGTGGGTTTCAACATGTATGCAATATGTGCTATTTATAGATAGTTTCCCCCCAAAATTTATTTTTAAAATTATGTACTTTTAGAACACCATGCTTGCTCTTCTTCCGTAAGTAAGCTAAGTACTATTGGAAAATGGAATACAGCTGTAATTCAGAGTAGTTAAATGTCTTTGTCAGACTATTAAGCAATATAGTTTAAAGAAATTTGGAAAAAAAAAAGGGGCAGAATAATTTGGATGGGAAATGGAGCCACTTCCGGCTTCCTTTATATATATAGATTTCTTTCCTCCATTTTTCAATTGGTACTTGATCAATGGTCTATTAATCTTATGAAGCTGTAAAGTACCATACCCATTTAATTGCAGTACTTTTTCTTTAATCTATAGTTGATTCAGGATTCTGCATTTCTAGCTAGGGGCTTTATGATATCTGATTATTGCAGAGACTAGAGAATACAAATGGAGTGGTTGCTGATTGTTGTTTCATTGACTGTAATATGGGTGGCTTCTCTTTGCAAAGTTCTCCATGAATCTCTGTCTGGCTCCAAGGCTACATTTTTAGATGATGGTAAGAAGGCAGCCCTTCTAAAGCTTAACCTTAGTTTTGATTCCGTAGTGCAACATTTCAAAAATTCCCTCATCTCCGTTTATGTGTATATTCATATGGTATGATGTATTCTTTTGGAAACTTGTATGTGTGTGAATTTATAAGAGATCCATTATGATCCTCTTTTTTTCTTTTTTCTTTTTTTTTTTTTTTTTTTTTTTGGATTTCTGTTAATTATTCAGGTGGAGTTTCTCTGAAGAGAAATGTTTTGTTGGTTATTGCCCATCCTGATGATGAATCTATGTAAGGTTGAAAACAGAAGTTTGTTCTTTATCTTGAGATGATGTTATGCTCCTTCCTTCAGAGATTTAAGTGAGATAAATACTTTTCTTACCTGAGATCATCCTCATTAGATAAACAATTATCCCAGCTGAGAACATCAAAAAATGTATTCAGTATAGAACATCCCACTTTTTGAGTGGCCAAAAATGGCCATTACATTCTGACTTATCTGAAGTTACAGCTTTTTTGTTTGTGGTTAGTTGGGCAAGTGACTTTTTTACTAAGTTAATGGATATAATCTCTCTTGTTCAATTATATAATGTGACCCAATAAATTTTAGTTATAATCTGTAACTTTGCAGGTTCTTTGCTCCAACCATCAATTACCTAACTTCAAAGGGGCACACCGTACACATATTATGCATGTCAACTGGTAAGATACTGTCAAAAGTTCATAATCTTTGTTATCTATACTATTGTTAAAAGAACTAAACAGAGAGCCTGCAATTGGGGATTCAACAATATTTTTTGTCACCTGGCATGTTTATATGGTGATTTGGTTAAAGTTACACAAGTGTTATTGGTTTTACTGGGATTCAAATATATTACCATTGGCATCTTACAGGTGGTTTTTATTTTCAATTCTTAGTATTTTTTGCCTGTTTTAAAATGCTTTCAACTTCAGCTCTTCACATGCTTGTTACAAGAAATATCGCAGCTCTATATAAATCTGAAAATAGTCTTAGCATTTGATGTGCAACTAGATGTTCCTAGTGAGCATTCGTGCCATTATGCACATCAATTAGGTTCTTAATCATTTACCTTATACAGAAATGCTAGGTGTATGTTTTATTTTCCTTCCAAAAGGGTTTACATGAAACTGATGCGTGTGTTATCTTATTTATTTTGTTAATTACTGGATAGCAATTTGGTTTTCCTGAATTGCATGCTTCTTTGGCACATAAGATATATGAATTAAAGCAGTTTGTATTTAGAATACTATTCCTTGAATCCTTGTAACTTCTTCCATATGCTCCTACTTGTGGTGCAGTATTTTTTGGAATTTAAGTAGTTATGTTCAATTTGATAAAACGAAGGAATAATGTTCATTTTTTTTTTATACTTTGAAGAAATGATCGCATATTCCTCCTATTTCTCACAAAAGGTATTCACCCTCTTCTAATAGAAGTTAAAGAGGCTAATTGTCTGAGGTTAGAGGGCCATTCGATTGACTTGTACTAATGAGAATTTGACTCCAGGAGAAAATGAAAAATAAAAAAAAAATGTTGAATTGGATTTGTTGCAACTGATCATTTTGAAAAATAATAAAATTTAATGTCTACGTGTAGGTAATGCAGATGGCATGGGGGATACTAGAAAACAAGAGCTCTACCTGGCTGCTGCAACCCTTAAGGTAATATGAAATCTGATAAGCATTCTTGCTTGTGCATTGAGCCTTTATTTAATTCCACCAATTGAATCTTAGGTTTTATTATTATTATTATTATTATTACTATTATTATTATTATTTAGTATTATTATTATTTATTTATTTATTTATTTATTTATTATTATTATTATAAGGGTAAAATAAGCTCTTCATCAAACTTAAAAAATCTCCTATTGAACCCCTGAACTTGAAAAAAATTGTACAATTGAACTATTTTTGTGGTAATCAACAGTTTACCTATAAAAAATTACTAACATGGCAATTTTTTCTTTAATAATCTTACATGGCTAATTTTTTGCTAAAATGTCATTATACATGGTGTCTATTGTCTAACAATAAGAAAAATAATGAAAAAGGGCCAAATAGACCACTAAACACATAAGGAAATGCAATTAAGCATTCAGCCAGTAAACTACAAAAAAAGTGTAATTGACTCATTAAACAAGCTGAAATCATGCAGTTCTACCAAATAGTTGGTTGCTTTTTAATATCTGGCCATCTTGCTTACATGGATTACCATGTAGCATTTATTTATAGTTCTTATTCTTATTTAGCAAATTCATTGGACATGTCACCCTTCTCTTCTTTTTTTTTTTACAAAATGGTGTCTGAAAATGAACTACACCCCAAATTACACTACCAAAAAACAGCATATTCCTACAAACGTGGTAGATGACTTTTCAGATTTGAAGTATAAACTCAAAATTTCTGTTTGTTCTTCAAACCCAAAATTTCTAGGTTTTTTCCTGAGAACCCATATTTGTCAAAGAACCCAAAGATCTCTTGACCGGAGAACCCATTGCATGATTTGTGTTTGCCTATGGTAGTTTTGGGGTGAAAAAAAAATGATTTAGCATTGGTGTCGATGACGAAAGACATTTAAAAAAAATGTAAAATTGATTATTAATTATACACTCTAGCTTACAGGCAAAAATCTGGTAAAAGGGGTTTAATTGCATGATTTATTGAGTTTGAGTATGTGATTGGAGGTTTTTTAAGTTTGATGGCTAATTGCTGTTTTGACAATAGTTGGAGGGCTTATTTGACCCTTATCCCCTTTATAAAAAAATCTTCAGACTTATTTTGTTTAGTGCTTGTACCTCTACTGTGTTTTTTTTTTTACTATAATCAAGTTCTGGTTATTATATCAGAAATCTATGATGATCTTCCTTTGCATGGTTTATTGATCTGTTCTGAATTAACTCAGGTTTCTCCACAGCAAGTAAATATCTTGGATCATCCAGATTTGCAGGTTTGTTTCAGAAAAGTCTGCAACTTCTTAGCATCTTCTCTGAATCATCCTCATTCCTCAGAATTGTATACTGTTATGTCTAGGATGGTTTTGGCAAAATTTGGAACAGTGATTTGTTGGCTGGAATTGTGAAGGAGGAAGTAGACAACCATTCTATTGATGTAGTAAGTAATTTCCAAGCCCAGTTTGGCATTGGCCTTTAGAGATACAAACACAAAGTTGGTGGTTAATTACATATCAGCTGGTTTTCTATCTGCAAAATGTAGTTTTTTATTTTATATTTGTAATGTTCACAAATGGAAAATTGAAGATGGGCTTAATACATATCAAAAAGAATTACTTGGGTATAGGGTTATACCATGGCTGGCAAATCTGGTCTTGATGGGTAAAACTTATACCACGGCTGGCAATTCCGTTGTTGACTTTGATTCTTGGCTTAAAAGTTGATGGCAACTATCATTACTATTTTAAGTGCTGCTACAGTTTTATTTATTTATTTTTAAAGTATTGCATATTTGCATTATCTCCAATGACACATTTTTATCTCACTGTTTTCATGCATTTCCTCTTTTGTTTATGGAGTAGTTATTTTGTATAGTTTTCTTTTGATTGGTCTTAATAAGTTCTTTTCTTTCTTTTACAGGTCATTAGTTTCGACAATTATGGTGTTTCTGGCCATTGTAATCATTGTGATGTGCATCGAGGTGTGCGGTGAGTTGATCTTAAGTTGTTAAATCAAGGAATGTTCCTTTAAGACATTCTTGTTACTGCTTATAGTACCATGGAAAGTTTTATTCTAACTGCACAAGTTCTTTTCTTTTCTGGCTTTGTATATATGTCAGAAAACTGTTGCAGGATACTTCACACAAAAATGTTGAAGCATGGGAGCTTGTAAGTCCTCTACTTCTTCAAGCACTAATTGTTGTTTTCATGTCTGATGAATTTGATTGGCAATTCATATCATGAGGTCCTATTATTTTGCACTTCTCATTGCTATACATTACTGATTCTGTATTACGATTTTCAGGTCAGCACTAATATATTGCGCAAATACATTGGACCAGTTGATATCTGGTTGTCTATCTTATATGCAAAGCTCCATCCAAATGGACAAATGCATTTCTTGATAAATGAACGTCCTTGCAAAAGCTATGCTGCAATGGGCCAACACCGGAGCCAATGGGTTTGGTACGTAAGCCTTTACTCTTTATTCCAATTGGTGTCACCGTGCAGATGTATTATCCTCCTCCTAAGGGGAATGGGAATCCAATAGATTGAATAGAAAAATGAAAAGGATCTTCTTCTTCTTCTTCTTCTTCTTCTTCCTAAGGGGAATGGGAATCCAATAGATTGAATAGAAAAATGAAAAGGATAGTGTTCTCTCTTGCAGGTTTCGTAAGCTTTTTGTATCCTTCTCCAACTATTCCTTTGTGAACTCTCTAAAGAAGATCAACAACTAAGCGATGCCCAGAAACATATTCTTCCTTATATTGCAGAGGTATGTTTCTTAAGACTGATTTATCTGGTGTATCATGTGATATATTGCATACCATTTCTTGCATTCTCTACTACATTCATGAAGATGGAAAGGTTGCACTGCACTCACTCCCTTTGAAGAGATTTGCTACCTTAATTTGTGCAAAACACAAAATGAATTGTTCTGAACAACAGATCGAATTCAGTACACTCAAATGTTTGGGATATTCAAAATGTTGTATTAATACCATCACAGGAAAAACAAAAACAAAAAAGAATCCCTTGTATCATCATCAACTTTGTGACTCCATTCGTCCTCTGCCTCCTGGGAGGGGTGTGAAAGCTGAACAATGGGATCAAAACACTGCATTAGGGGGGCGGTGGGTTCTCCAATAAGGTTGAATTTGGGCTAAAGTTGCTCCTCATGTTTAGCAGGGCGTTTGAAGCAGTGGAAGAATTGGAATATACAGGCTTAATGATGCTGCTGCTGATGAGTGTGAAGGGGGGCATTTGCCACGGCCACTGCCACTGCAAATGCAAATCTGTTGTTCATTATCTATCTATCTGTGTTTGGTCATTGGTGCTCTATCTATCTGTGTTTGGTCATTGGTGCAGCAAGCATTAAAACTTAAAAGCTCCGCCTGAAGAGATAGATGCTGGGAACTATATATATAACAATTTTAATTATAATTTTGATTTTGATTGGATCTTACAACATTTATAAATATAATCATGTGAGCTACACTTACCCTTGTGTTTTACCCTACCACCCAAATTATATAAAAAATTGTTGTCATAATATTTGTATTACATGTTTGTCATATTCTATTAGGATTTCTTTTATTTAGACTATAAACACTAATGTAATGAAGTATTATATATTACTGTTACAAAAATATAATTTCAATGTAACATATAGTATAATTGTAAATAGAATGAAAATAAACATACATTTAGATATGATTCATGCTAATGTATGTACGCCGCATGTTTATGTAAAAGCAAAACAAGTTGAACCTCTTCCTCCTCCTGCTGCAGCAGCAGTGCTAGCAGTGTTGGATGTTAAAATGTCTCAATTGAACAAAACTATATATATATATATATATATATATATATATATATATATATATATATATATATATATATATATATATATATATATATATATATATGTGGCTTATGGCTATTACAATAGTTCAGTTGAAACTCTAGACTTGAGCAGAACAGTGATGTATGCTGATTGATTCATGCATAAATTTGAACTCCAGTTTCTGTAAGTTGTAACCCAAAGCAAAGGCAAAGGAAAGAGAAAGAGAAGAGAATGTAAGAAGAAGATGGTTCATATGTGATGGCTGACCAGATCTAAAGCCCAACCCTTAATTCTTGCAACAGCTTGTCAAGCCTTAATACGTACCACAAACGAACCTGTAAATTAAAATTATAAACACATAAGACTGCATCAGAAATAAGCTTTGACCTCTACGGTTTTATCAATTCATCAAGGTTTTGCTAGTGGGAAAATCAAGATATACTAGCTTGCAATCACTGGGGATAGTTTTTTTTTTTTATTTATTAAATAAATAATTTGTCCAAAAATAAAAATAAAAAGGCCCGACTTGACCCCCAAAATTTTTAATAATGAATTGACATGATCACAGAGTATTTTGTCCTTACTTCTTCCGTAAAATATTAGTAATAAATCAAATATCTAAATATAAGATAAATTGGAGAAATTCTCAAATTCAAGATAAAATTTTCAAAAGTAAGGCAATCATCTTATTATTTAAATGTACGATTCAGTGAATATTGAAGAACAATATAGAGAATCTCAAACATATTTTATGGTCAATTCTATTACTAATACTTTTGTAAATAATTAGTGTGAAACTAAGAAAGATGTCTTGTTTAGGTATGAAAATAATTTAAATAGAGATGCCAAATAATAGGCTGCTATAATTAAAAATATATAGATAGATTTTATCTGAAATTCTGATTAAGTTAGAAGTATTATTAATGTAATGCCCTAAGGTCCCAATTTTGGCAAATTAAAAATTGTACTACTTTAGTATATAGACTTATATTTATCCTTCCATACAATAGTATTAGCATGTTTCTTTGTTGAAGGATGAATATGAAATAAATCAATAATACCACAAAACAATAAAAGACACAACTTACATGCAGGCAGGTTAGATATATCTGCAGATAGTGCACAAGGAATTCCCAGATTTGAAAGTGCACCTCTGATGATTCCACAAGGCCAGGGAAATAGAGATGCATGCCTATTGCTTGTGCAGCTTTGTTCTCAGGATCTTGAATAGAACCAGAAGTTTCAAGAGATGGATCCATTGGCATCGATCCGAGATAGCCAGCGAAACCAATTATCTTGCAACACAAAGGTACCCTAGCAAGACAAAAGATCACACATAATGAGCTCATAATAGCTTAAGAAACAAGCTAGTGTGAATTCTCAAACTCACTCTGTGATTTGTCTTTAAGTTCTTAAAGAGCTCAGACCAGAAGTCTTTGCAAATGAACTTGATAGCTAGCTTCCAAATGGTGACTGAATCGAGGTCGTTCCATTGTGTATCTACAGCAATGGATAACAGGATATGAGTCTTCAGAGAAACATGAGTGTTAAAGGAGATAAACCAATATAATACATCAAACCACTTTTAGAAATTTATAGGTCTCCTAGCCAAAGTGAGATCACAACCAAATATATTACTCCGTATCAGCTAGACATGGGATAACCTAGCTTTTGAGCAGTGGGGGTCAAAAGAAGTCATTAAAATGCTTAAATGATTGAACATGTACATGCCAAGTGATCTGTCCAAAATTGATTTCACAAAGCCCAGAAAATCATATTAGCTTAATTATAAATTGCAGACATACCCAGCAAGACAAAAGGAAAAACTTGGACACTTAAAAATTACAAAATCAAGATACCCTCCTAAACATAAAAGCTTCATGATCAGGTGGACATAACATACAGAAGAGAAAGAAAAAACGTTAAGGCACAAGGACCAAAATCAATGATAGCTAGGAAAGCAAGAGAGCACTCACTCTACCAATACCAATGCAGCAACAGCTAATTAGTATTTCAATTGAGTTAGATGCCCTCAATAATGAAGCAGTTAGCACCCAGGAGCATATATTATCAGAAATGATAAATAATGCATGGAACTTCTCAACAAATTACAGATCAAACCTTAATTACTGGGAATTAGGTCAGAGATGATTGAGTTTGGGAAGAAAATCTTCCTTTACTATAGTAAAGAAAGATTGGTAAGTTGTAAGATTTTTTTTTTTTTTTCAAATTGAATAAAATTAGTATTTCCAAATATTATTTTAAAGAAAAACATTATTATCCTAATCTTTCAGCATACATATGTGAGTTTTGTGTTACGAACTACCGTGATCATTCATTCATTTCATACATATAAGCAATAATTTGTTGGAGAAGAAAAATAAATAAACTACTTATTTTTAAGGATATAAATTTCCATCTAACATAAAATGGGGAAAACCCGTCACTTTTAGCATAACTTAGGGACAAATATGGATACATGAATAATTTAGGGGGGAAAGTGCTATAAGCATATAACTCATGGAATCAAAAAAAAAAAAAAGTGTCATTTTTCCTATACAAAATATTCTTTTTTTTTTTATTTTAAAGTCAGTCTTTATTTTGGATTTTGCTGTTTTGAGAGAAACTAACTCTAACATGGCGTTTGGTTTGAGGGAATTTAAATTTCATTCCCACCTAATTACAAAGGCCATAAATTTCTTAATTTGGTTGGAAGGAATTGTAATTTCACGGAATTGTAATTCCCTTATTTTCATGGAATTAAAATCTCATGTCCCCCTGGGATTTTAATTCCATGGGTTTTAGGAAGAAAAAAAGGTAACCATGAGACAAAATTGGCAATTTATATCGTGCACCAGGACGCGCATCGCATTGCGGGCCCTGGTGCAAAACGACGTCGTTTTGATTTTTTTTTTTTTTTGGAATTCCGCTTTCCTGTGTCGATTGTTAATTTTCTTTAAAAAAAATCTCATGATTCAAAAATGTACATAATTGTATATTAAAATACACAGAATTTTATACTAAAATGCACATAATTGCATAAGAAAATACACATACTTTTTTTCAAAAGATAATACACATAATCTAAAATAATACATAATACACATAAATTTTTAACATGTATAATACACATAAACTCTTAACATAATACACATAAATTTCTTGTTTCGGATGTACGTAATTGTATAAAAAAATTGTACATAATTGTATAAAAAATGTACATAATTATATAAACAAATGTACATAATTATATACCATAATGTATATAATCGCGTCAACTTCCTACACAACTTAACATAACGACGTCATTTTTGGAGGCGCGGGGCGCACAGTGCTGTGTGCGCCGTGGTGCAGGTATAACGATTGTACAAAATTACCCTTTCCTTTTTTTAACTTAAAATTGAGGCCCACAACAACAATAGACATTTTGGACTTTATACTACTTATTTCCTTTCAATTCCTATGTATACTAAACATTGGAATTAAAATTTCTAATAATTATATTCATGTAAACCAAACTCTGGAATTTAAATTTTTACTTTATTCCTAGTAATTCATCTCCCATAGAATTACAATTCTTTTCCCACATAATTTCTTCCCTCCAACCATTAAATATTTTAATTTGTGATAAGTATAATGATAAAAATAGTTCAGTGATGGGAACAATCCAATTAAATGTTTATTATTTTTGTAATTACAAAATTAAAAGTTTAACGCTTAAAGAATTCTTAAAACTTTTTCAAATTCACCATACTAATGTTTAATTATTGACCTATTAAATTACACCGTCACTCCACTCCGACTCCCCTAAATAAAAAAGGAAATAGAAAAAAAAAAAAAAGAAAGAAGAAGTTCACTATGACTAAAGTGTCTTTCGCGGTGAATGGAAACACGCAAAAGCAACTTTTCAAGAATTCAAAGTCAATTGACTAAAACAGATCCTCGTCTACTACTTTCAACAATATAAAAAAGATCCACTAATTTCTTCTTTGGGAAAATTGCAAGTTTAGTCCCTGAGTTATAATGGTAGCGACGACTCAGTCCCTGAATTATGACCATATCCATTTTTAGTCCATCAGTTATGAGCAAAGTGTCGCATTTGGTCCCTGACCGTTAAAGCTGACGGAAAAATTTAAAAATATTTAAAATTTTAGGGATAAAGTAAGAAATTCATATTTTATTCACTTTCTTATATTGAAACCACTTTTACAACATTATTTTCAACTTCGTAGCATTCTATTTCAAAGTTCTTCAATTCCAAAGCAATTCAATAATCTTCGTATGACTTGTTAGTAACTTGAGTCTCGTATAAGGAACCTGTAACTCAGTACAAACAAGAGAACACTTGATCATTGTCTTCAAACATGTAAAACACACCATCCTAAAATTTTTTGATTTTCCTTACTAAACATAATGGTAATCAGACCATAAATTTTGAAATACATGAAGATTTCAAAATTCAAAGTTATGTTTATAACAAATTCACCAAGGGAGTAACTTGAGATTTTTAGTACATAAAAGTCTTTCGTAAGCTCTGTAGTAACTTAATCAAGAATCGTATATCTTGACAATATATGAAAATTATATTATATATATACCCATCACCTCCTCTGTCTTCTTAAAAACCAGAGTAATGAATGAAGAACCTAAGACTCAATTATGAAAATTCTAAAAACGATTATTGAGTGTTGCATATGAAAAAATTTTACATACTAAAAATTTCAAGTTATTCCGTTGGTGAATTCCTCATAAAAGCAACCTGAGAAATTTGACATCATTTTGTATCTCAAAAGTTCTAGTTTGATTACCTTTGTTGCTTAGTAAAGAAAATTAAAAATTGATAGGATAATGTGCTTCACACGTTTGAAGACAATGATCAAGTGTTTCTTTGTTTGTGCTAAGTCTTAAATTTATTATACGAGAACCAGGTTCCTAACAAGTTATGGCAAATTATGCCCTGGACCCGTGTCCACATTGAATTGTGGACACGGACCCAGAACGACGTCGTTTTTTAAAAAAAAAATGCGTCATTTAGTTAAAAAAAAAAAAAACAAATCCACGCGCGTTTTGCCGTTAACGGCGTTATTTTTTTTTTTTTGGATTATGAATGTACAGTTATGCCGTTATGAATGTACAGTTATGCAATTATGAAATTATGAACACAGAGCTCTAACATTATGAACTTACAATTATGAACATATATAGTGATAAAATTATGACCATGGAGCTTTAAAATTGTGAATATAGAGCTTCGAAGATTATGAATGTACAGTTATGGAGTTATGAATGTACAGTTATAGAGTTATGAATCTACAGTTATGGAGTTATGAATCTACAGTTATGAGATTATGAATCTACAGTATGGAATTATGAATGTACAGTTATTGATCGAATTATGAACAAAGAGCTCTAACATTATGAACTTACAATTATGAACATATAGTGATAAAATTATGAACATAGAGCTCTAAAATTGTGAACATAGAGCTTCGAAAATTATGAATGTACAATTATGGAGTTATGAATGTACAGTTATGGAGTTATGAATGTACAGTTATGGAGTTATGAATGTACAGTTATAGAGTTATGAACGTACAGTTATGGAGTTATGAATGTATAGTTATTAACATATAGTAATAAAATTATGAACATATACTCTTACAATGAAGCGGTCTGAAATTTATTATTTAAAAAAAAAAAAAAAAAAAGGAGATAACAGTGCCTAACGGCACTGTTACCCGTGTCCAGCAAGCATGCTGGACACGGGTCCAACGCATAACGATTGACAAGTTATACTAAAGTTATTGAAATGCTTTTAGAATTGAACAATCTTGAAATAAGAGGCTAAAAAGTAAAAAATAATGTTGCGAAAGTGATTTTGATATAAGAAGGAGAATAAAATGTGAATTTCCTACTTTACTCCTAAAATTTTAAATATTTTTCCGTCAATTTTAACGGTCAGGGACCAAATGCGCCACTTCGCTCATAACTGAGAGACTAAAAATGAATACGGTCATAACTTAGGGACTGAGTCAGAACTTGGGTATAACTCAGGGACCAAAGATGCAATTTTCTCTTCTTCTTTTTACAATAATAATAATAATAATAATAATAATAATAATAATAATAATAATAATTCCTTACTTTTTGAACCCACTAACATGATTTTGATTATATGCAAGTATGCAAAATCGGCTTTTGTTTAAAGGGGAAAACCGGAAAATATAATGGCCCGTTTGATACACTGTAATTTGGTTGTAAAAGAATTGAAGTTCATTGAAAGTTTAAATTATATTATTTGGTTAGAGACTTGGAGAGTTCTCTACTCTCATCTCTATCTCTAGTTCTCTACTCTCCGTTTCCACCGGCGATTGTAAGGAGAAGGACCACTGCATAAAATTAAGCAAAAGATGCAGTAACCCATTGAAGTATACTGTGTATATGGCAAATGGCAAATGGCAAATGGCAAATGGCAAAGCATAACTTCTGGTTAAATTTGCTTATTTGCATAATTTGGTTGTTATTATTATTATTATTATTATTATTATTATTATTATTATTATTATTATTATTATTATTATTATTATTATTATTATTATTATTATTATTATTATTATTATTATTATTATTATTATTATTATTATTATTATTATTATTCACTACTGAAATTTATGGAATTTCCGACCACCTGAAAATGATCTTAAATAAAATTGATACCAAAAAATGTCGGAAATAGCAACAAAGGTTCCAAAAGTGGTCGGAACAAGGCTTTCGACTTGATTTAAGATCACTTTCAGGTGGTCAGAAATTTCATAATTTCCAGTAGTGATTATTATTATTATTATTATTATTATTATTATTATTATTATTATTATTATTATTATTATTATTTCAGTCATTGTGTCATTTCTTATCTTTCAATTCCGTGTACTCGGCTACTCTCTCCTGCATACCAAACACTATAATTTAAATTTTTATTTTATTTTCACCTTATTTTTTTTATCACCGAATTATAATTTCTTTCCCTCATAATTCCTTCCTTCCAACCAAACGCTTTCTAAAAGAACGAATTCAATAAAATTTTATTTTAGCACCTACTATTTTCTCTGTGGAGTTAATGGTCTCTTTAATGATTTGGAGTTAATGGTCTCTTAATTGGCCTAGAGAAGGATCAAGGTGGGGGCGGGGCCCCCAAAACACCCTCCGCTCCTCATACCCACTCCATTCTTGTTCAACCCACTCCATTCTTGTTCAAAATTTTAATCGGCAAGAAATTTCTATCTTTGGTCAATCGAATAATTATTATTTTATGTTTTTTGCCCTCTCACAATGAGCGTTTCATTTAATATTATGAAAATTACATAATTGCCACCGCCTATTTCATTAAAGCTCAAAGGCTTAGATCATCTAATTTTTTTTAATCGAATGGCCATATTCTGTGCGCATTTTTCACCTAAGGATCAATTTTTTTTCTCTCTCTCTCTCTCAATGTACAACATTGAATGCTATGCTATGTATATATTTTGACTAAATAATTAACCAAAGTTCATGTTAAATTTTATATTGTATTTTTTTAATACATTCTAACATATTCATAATATTGTTCAACATTTATGCCAACTCTACTTGGGATGGGTTCGAACCTAAAACCTTCATTATGGAAGCGATAAAATTGTGCTCTAGAAGCACTCTTGAACTCATCAGTAAGATAACTTTTGACTTCTTATGATAAACCCTTAGTAATCAAGTCTGTTGTGTTTACCTTAGTACAGACTTTCAACTTTATCAAGTCTATCTCAATGTAGACTTTTAACACGGGCAAATCTATCTCAATATAGACTTTTATATGTATATCAATTCTATCTCAATATAGACCTTTAACACTGATAAGTCTGTCTCAATATAGACTTTTATGTATGTCAAGTCTATCTCAATATAAACTTTTAATTCTTATAAGTCTATCTCAACATAGATTTTTATGTCTGTCAAGTTTATCTCAATATAAACTTTTAACTTTGTCAAGTCTATCTTAGTGTAAACCACCTTTAAAGGCTACAGAGTTTTTAAAGACATAAATTTGGTGTAACTCTTTTCATAATTTCGTTTGACCACAGAAGTGATATCTGTCATGATGAACTCTTTACCTCAATAGTCTTAACCCCATCTCTCTTGATGTTTCAAGGAAGGTCTTTCAGTTTAGACCTTTTTTTGGAGGATTTGCAATATAATATTCCTCTCTAATTTTATATACTCCATTGTGACTACTTCGTTAGCAATCAACTGTTATGCAGACTCATGTCTGACTCTTATGTGTCTTCTCTTCCCATTGTAGACATTATGCTTTGCAACGCTAACGACATTTTGTGGATCACAATGTATATGTACTGAAGGTGTTGGACACCCCCACAATTGCACATCTATCAACATATTTCTTAACCAGTTAGCTTCTTAGTTTGCTAGATCAAGTGTTATGAATTCTGTTTCCATAGTTGATCTAGCTATGCAAGATTGATTTGGTGGAACATCACGAAGTGGTTTCACTACACATTGTGAACACATATCCACTGGTGGCCGGTTTTGACATCATGAAAGTCATTGACCCAGTTGGCATCACAGTACTCTTCTATGACTGCTGGAATCTTGAATAGTCAAGACCCTAGTCCATGGTGCCTCTGAGGCACCGAAGCACTTGTTTTAGTGCTTTCCAGTGCAAATCACTTGGGTTATGTGTATAGCAACTAAGTTTATTCACTGTAAAAGCAGTATATGGTGTAGTGTAGTGTAGTTCATTAAGAATATCATGCTTTCTATGACTTTAGCATACTCTTCTTGGGATACAGAGCTCTCATAAATCTTCTTTAAGTGTTTTGCCTTAATCATAGGGAATGTTAGCATGCTTCTCATATATTTTAGCCCAATTGAACCTCTGAATGCCCATGAGTGCTCTAGAAAGATAGCACATTATCTTTCATAAAATGTGGTGAACCCTTTTCACTCAAAATGGGTATGAAATCATTAAGAGCAATTTATGCTCACCCTCTAAAATGTTAAGCGGTGAACCCATTAAGTCCATCTCGGTAAGACCACCCGTCTCATAGGATTATGAATTTATTAAGAGCTGAAGCTCAACCTCTCAAGTACACATATCACAAGAATGACTAATAATTATACTACTTTGTGATTCTTTCTATCAACAACTCAATGACTAATCTTCATAGTTAGTATTCTATTAGAGTAAGTCGATTCTCTCGATCAAGGCTTACATACACTGTGATGAGTACTTCATTTACTAACAAATAGTTCACTTGAGATTTTCATGCTTAACATGAAACATATCATTATTCTCAGTATTACAGAGATTTATAAGGAAGACATATAAAGAGATAATTTCCCCCACAAAGCAACACTAACAAATACTACTTGAACTCTTACCCAAACTATTCACACTTAGTTCAAGCATACTCAATGGTTGAATATATTTCAACGACTTTGATTACCACAAATCACCATAATTAAAAGTAGGAGGAGTTATAGGTTTTCCAAAGTAACTTAACCAAGATTTTAAATAATGGATGTAAATACTCATTGCCAGTAAGCCAAAGAAATAATATAATCCTTTTGGCTTGCTACTTAATTTAGGGTGAGTAACATAATCAGAAATCCCACATAATATTCTTGAGAAAAATAAATATCATATCCAAAGAATATATTCAAACTGACATTTGTTAAAAATTAATTTATCTACAGAAATATCAACAAGGTGAGTTCAACATATAATAGCTTAAACATTTAAAGTTACTAGTACACAAGCCAAAGAATAATCGCAAGGGTTCATACGAACAACATAGAATTCATCAATAATCCAACGAATATCAATATTGGATCTTCACCACGAATCAAGACTCAAAAACCTAACCATTAGGCTCTTAATACACCGCTCTAGACTTACGCAACATCAACAAATACACATGAAAATGATGGAAGGAAAATACAAGGATTCACGAAGCCAATTAACACCGTACCAGTGGGGGGTTTGGGCGGGTACAGAAGGACCTGCCAAACATCCCTGCGGGTACCGGCGGGTGGTTTAAGTGGGTCCTCCAGTACAAGCCTGAACCCCCTTCTAGGCCTGGCGGATGGTTTCGTCGAGTGTGCCACTACACGACCGAAGCCCCCTCTAGGTCAAACCTGTAGCAAAAACAGTCCGGGAAAAATGTCTAGAACATGCAATCCAACTCCAAACTCAACAAAGACTTGATCGAACAACAAATATGACTTTGGATAGAAGAAATGACACCACAACACAAGTTTACACCTATCATACAAGCTCTAAAGAAGCATAAACACAAGAATATGCTCACATACAATAAGATCATCATGAATACACATTGTATAGTTAAAAATAGGTTTTCATGGACATAGGGTTACCTCTTACCAAAGTAAAAACCTCAAATCTTCTCCAAGATCACTCTAGCATGCCATCCTCCACATGATCTTCATTAAAAGACCCCAAACCCAACACATAAAGGAAATAAAACTTAAATAAGTGAAGGAACCTTTTAATAGAAGATGTAAATAGGTATATATTACCCTTTCCTATGCTTGATGAAGAAAGAAGGTGAAGTCTTGGTTAGTTATCTTGAGTGGAAAATGAAGAACACTTTTGGTAGGGAAGATGAGTGAAAGTGGCGTGGGAAATGAAGGAGTAGGAAATAGTGATTTAGGTTTTGTTTCTAGCTAAGGAGTATAGATACACTAGTGTGTATACACTAAGTTATAAGATAATTGTTTTGAGACATAAGTTTAAGTAGAATAGATTTTGAAAGAAAGAGTAGGAATTAGATTTGGGCTTCATCATATATTATAAATTGTAACTTGGGCTCACAAGGTTTATTAAGTTTGGCTAAGGAACATATACATACATACATACATATATATATATATATATATATATATATATATATATATATATATATATAAAATAGTACTCCGTATTTAATAAGGGTTCATTTATGTGAATTCATTCAAGGCTTAGGGAATTGGGCCAAAATTAGTCTCTAGGCTAGTTTGAAGGTAAATAACATAAGAGGATTAAATTTGTAAGTGGAAGGATTAAACCCATACTTAGGAAAATATTTGTAGAGATTGATTGAAGTTTTAGAATAAATTTCGGGGTGTCACAGTTCAGCTTTATAGTGCATATTATTTTCCCTAAAAGTGCATATTGTTCAGTCTTACAGTGCACATTGTTTATTCTTCTAGTGCATTTTTTCATTGCTTTAAGTGCATTTTTTTTGTTCATTTAGATGCATACCTATATAGCATTATGTGCCTATTTATATTACTCTAGGAGCACAATTATATATATATATATATATATATATATATATATATATATATATATATATTGTAGTGCATTTTTTTATTCCTTCAAGTTTACCTAATAATTTCTTTTTTGAATTGAAAAATAGGTCTATGCCGCAACATTGTAGAGAAACTACACTTGCTTGGCTCAATTATTGTTGAGGTGATTGAGTTGGCTCAAAAACCACCACCAGCTATCCTTGAGAATGAAAATTTTAAATTGATGCACAATGCAACTCATAAACTTCTTGGAGCTGGAAAAGGGCGGGCCAGGTGAAACTTGTATACAAGAAGAAGTTGAAGCATCCAATATAATAGTCAAGATTCATTTTGGTGCAATCCGGAGAATATTGTTGCTTTGGACAATGCTATCTTAAGGAGGCAAGAGTATTTGAAAACGGTGGCTGATATGCCAAGTTTCAGTCTTGGAGAAGAGTCATTATGGGTTGATGTAGTTAATATTTCTAGTCACTACCAGGATGAAGGAGGAGCATCTCACCAAGCACTACAGGCCATGAGGAAGAAGGAAAGAAAGATAGAGAGAAAGATTTTTTATAGAGGAGATCGACGAGAGGTAATGATGATGGAGCATCTCGATCACCAAGTGGCCAATCCAAGCACTACAGCTCCTCCTTCATGGCAAAGTGGCCAATCCAAAATGTTCATCCAAGCACTACATCTATCTCACCAAAAATGTTCATCAATTACATGAAGTCGAAGGGTTTAGAGTCAAAATCAAAGTGTTTCAATGCAATCAATCCAGTGAGGCTGAGAATGTCAAGGAGAGACTCCAAGAACAAAGAGGATTGTGGCGTATTTGTAATGCACCACATGGAAACCTACATGGGGAATGGAGCTCGAGATTGGGATTGATTTGTGGACTTCAGAGGGATAATAAAAGCCAACTGGATCGTCTTCAGGTGAAATACATTGTTGCCATCTTGTCTGCCCAGAATATATAATGAAGTACGTACGGAATGAAAACAAGTCCAAAGTTTTGAAGTTTTTTAAGAAGGAATGAGTGTTTGGTGAATCTTTGATGGATATATGACTTTGACAATTTGTTTTTTGTGCTCAATGTTTATTTGTAATTAGAAGTTAATTTTTGTATTGTAAGTGACAAATTACTAATCATTTTTTAATTTTCCTGCCAAGTTATCTGCTTATGTGCATTAATATTCTATTTCCAATGCTCATTGTTTATCCTATCAGTGCACAGTGTTTAGGCTTACATACAGTGCTCATTGTTACATAGATGTAATTTCAGTTTTATGAATTTAGTGCATATTATTGTGGCTTCCATAGCACAATTTTATCACCACCAGTGCATTTTTATGGCTAATCAAATAAATCTTAATAGAAAATGTTTTGGGCCGGGGTGTGGGGGGCCCTTAGGATTGGGGTTCAGCCTTTTGGAAGAATGTAATATACTTCTTAATTTTATGAAATGATGTCTATGAGTTTAAAATAGGAAATCTATTTAAAAAATAATAATAAAAAACATGGAAAATAGTCCATCATTTATTTAAAAGGTTTTAGAACACATTGTTGTCTCAAAGAACATATTTCACTACAAGAAAAATGCACATAGACAACACTAGAAAGACAACAGTTTTTAAGAAAAGTGTTGTCTTTTGTATAAAAGACAACAGTTTGGTCCAAAACCGTTGTCTTTGATGCAACACTTTTGTCAAAGACAACGGTTTTTACTTAACCGTTGTTATAAGTGTGTTGTCTTTGTGCATTTTGTGAAAAGACAACACCACAACGACAACGGTTTTTTAAAACCGTTGTCTATGTGCGTTTTTTTTAAATAAGACAACGGTTTTTTTAACTGTTGTTGTTGGTGTGTTGTCTTTAAGCGCACTGGAATACACAACACTAGAAAGACAACGGTTGTTTAAAACCGTTGTCTTTGTGAGCTCTTTTTTTTTAAAAAGACAACAGTTTTATTTAACCGTTGTCGTTGGTGTGTTGTCGTTAAGCGCACTCGAATACACAACACTAAAACGACAACGGTTTTATATAACCGTTGTCGTTGCGCGTTCTTTATTTGTTTAAGACAACGGTTTTATTTAACCGTTGTCTTTGGTATGTTGTCTTTAAGCGTATTTGAATACACAACACTACAAAGGCAACAGTTTTAAATAACCGTTGTCTTTGCGCATCATTATTTAACAGGTATATAAAATAAAAACAAGGATGTTAACAACAAGAATTGAACTTATGACCTCAAACTTAACAAGTAAGCAATCTATCCAACTAAGCAACACAAACTCTTATGCCTAAAGGTGCAACATCTGGTATATAACTGAGTTGCTTCTGTGTTGTTTGTGAAAACCAAAACCACAATTTTAGAAAATAGTCGAAGAATTCCCCCTAAGAAGAATAGAACTTAAGATCTCTAATCTCTAACATAATAAACTAAGCTAAACCCACCAAGCCACACTAACACTTATGTATTTAAGTGCAACATCTAGTATATTACCAGTTTGCTTATGTGTTGTCTTTGAGAACCAAGACAATGATTGCATAAAATAGGTTAAGAATGCCACCATAAAAGATAGAACCTAAGACCTTTAACATAATAAACAAAGCTAAATCCACCAAGCCATACCAACTCTTGTGTACTAAAGTGTTACACTTTATGTTTTACCTATAATTTAACAGAGAAAGAATACAATTCAAAAGTTAATTTAATAGTTCTATTTTCGTTCATATTTAAATATAAAATTATTCACCAGAATTTCAAAGTAAATTTATTAAAGTTTTATTTTCAATTATATTACAATTACGACCAATCTATGAATTCAAAAAAATAATAATAATTATCAAGTATAAAAAACAATATGGGGTGGTGTTCATAATGGTGCGGGATGATGTGTAGGGGTTAAGGGTTGTATGATAGGGGCCGGGGTTGGTAATCGACACTTCCGGCTAGCGCATGACTGACAAGGTTAGCTATATATATGTTAGTAATCGACCATTCCGACTAGCGCATGACTAACAAGGTTAGCTATGTTGGTAATCGACCCTTCCGGCTAGCGAATGACTAACAAGGTTAGCTATATGTTGTTAATCGACCCTCCCAGCATGCCCGGGACACGTTGAGAATGGATATGAAAGAGTAGTTGATCGATGCCGTACAGTTAGCTATATCCCATTTCTTTTGCCGCGATTTTAATTAGCTCTATGTTCATAATTACCAAACTATATATTCATAATTTTTGAATTGAAATGCATATTCATAATGATTGAATAACTCTGATCTATATTCACAATTACTGAACTTTATGTTTATAATTTGCGATGTTCATATTCCCAAGTGTTGATAACTATACAGTTTAGAAATTATGAATCAACAATACAGAAATTATGAATCTGTAGTATAGAAATTATGAATTTACTGTATAGAAATTATTAATCTATACAACTGTATTTAAATTAGAAATATACTGTATAGAAATTATGAATCTACATTATAGGGAAATGGGACGTGATCTTTGTATTTGGGTCGCCAGTCTAGGCTTGTACCTCGGGCTTTATACGTACTATTTTGGACCTATCACCACGAGCTATAAAGCTAATATTTTCTTGTCCCCCGTTCTGTACCTATATACCTGGTACTCAATCATTATTGCATGGACCATGGTCCACACAATTGTGTGGACCATAACTAACAAAATACATTTTTAATATACTAAGGGTACATTATTTATGTACTTAATGTACATTTTTCAAAAGTACATTATTTTATATAAAACTACTATTTTGGACCTAGCGTCCCGAGTAATAAAGCTACTATTTTCTTACCCATGTTATATACCTATATACCCGATTTATGGTGGATCCGGTCCCTATAATAAATCATCAATATAGTTATTTAATTTGTAAAAAAATGAAGATTTAGTATAAAATAAAAATAAAACTTTCGTTATTTTGCTTATTATATTAGATATATATGTTATTCTTTAAAAGAAATAAAAGTTAAAATAATTTTGACTTTAATATATATTAGATATATATGTTATTCTTTAAATGTTGAATTTCAAAACTTGCACAATTTGTAAAAAATCTTCTTCCCTCTCAAATAAAATAATTCCCTCTTTGTAAATTTTGACTTCATTTGAATATTAACACTAAAGCGCCAAAGAAGGAATTAAAACACAAAACAAAACTAATTTTGCCAAAACACTTCAGCGCAAACACACAAAACCACCGTCGCCTCCCAGTGTCGAAGTCCAGAAGATACCGCCCTCGCCTCCGACAGTGCCGTCGCCGCCTCCAACCTCTGCCGTCGTCGCCGTCTCCAACTCCCGCCGTCGTCGTCGTCTGCAACTTCCGCCGTCGTCGCCGCCTCCAACCTCCGCCGCCGTTGCTGCATCATCCCTCCAGGTTAGTCCTCAATTTTTTTAACCCTAATTCCTAATTTCTTTATTGTATTGTTAAATTTTCCATATGTGAAAGCTATGAGTGTTCTTGGCTATGATTTTGTCTACCCTATGTTTTAGTATTTTACTAGGCATATAGCTTTAGTTTGATTTTGGCTATGATTTTGACTGAGTTGATTTTCTGTATATGAATTATGAAACCTGGGCTGTACGAGTAGTAACTTTTAGTTTTGCTAAAATCCCTAGTTATTTGCTTCATCATACTTTTAGAATTAAACATTTAAACCTTACTTTTAACCTTAATATAATAAGCACTGAAGTTTAACAAGATCACTTTTCAAGCAGAACTACTAGTGCTGTCTATTTAGCATTTGTTCATGTCAATTAAAAAGAAACATTTGCTTTACTCATTTATATGATTAAAAATTTAATCTGTCAAAAAGATTTATACAGGTTCATAAATAAAGTAAGAAGCAAAATGTACTTTGAGATGCAAACACTATATTTTCTAAACCACTCTGAATTTTGATGTTTATAGAAAAAACCACAGCTTACTACTTGCATCTAATAACATTCTAATTATGTTAATTCTGTGTGTTCAACATGAAATATTATTGAAATAATTTGGAGAACTTGTATGATGTGAACAAAACTAGCATGTCCAACAATTAGATAAAGGAAACAAAAAGGGTTATTTTGGAAATTTTACAAAGTTGATCCAATATTCTGATCTGGTTTTTGATTCTTAAAAGCTAATGTCCAGAGATATCTCTTATCCAATCATAGCAATAATTCTTTATTATCCTTATAGCGAATCATCTCTTTTTTCTCTTCTTGTTTGCTTTTATAAATGCTCTCAAACTGGCACATCAGGCAGGGCTGTATCTTCATCACCGCATTGGGCCTTATATTTGTGGAGAATGGAATTATGGGTAAGATTATTTTATATGCATATACATTTAGTTATATATGATCATGTAAAGTGGGATCCTAGCTTAATTGTATGAATTGTGGTGCAGGGGATTCCCTGTTTGGCTAAAATTTGTGCCTGGGATTGAGTTTAGAACAGACAATTAGCCTTTTAAGGTTGTCTACTTAATTAATTTGTTCATATATATTTTGCTATATATTCTGGTTTACTAAACTATGGTGATTACAACAAGGTGGGTATGCATCGGTTTGTTGAAAAAATTGTGAACATGATGAAAGTGGAGAAAATGTTTGAACCTGACGGTGGACCTATTATTATGAATCAGGTTAGAATTGAAGCTAAGGAAGAAGATGGATTATATTATATATTGGCTTAATTGTATAACTATTATTGTCTTTGTGTTTACTGCAGATTGAAAACGAGTATGGACCAGTGGAGTATGTTATTGGTGCCAAAGGTAAAGCTTATAGAAAATGGTTTTCACAAATGGTTCAATTCTACCTGATTCAACAAATGGTTGAAGCTAGGTTTTTTTTTTTTTTTTTTTTAAATTTTTTAAAATTTCATTCTTTCGATTTATTATTACATAATCTGAATAATCAACAATATATATGAAGGGCTATTAAAATGGTCCATGCGTCCTCTACGAATGGAAAGAAAGGACGCAGTAAAACTGCTTGGGAAATTGTCAAGGTAATTTCATATTTTTAACTATATAAGTGTTTGTATATAGCTAAATTGTAATGCAAATATTATTTAACATTCGTAGGCTCCTCGTCAACCGGATAGTAACCAATGCGGTTTCTTTGTCATGGCGTACATGAAAACTTTAATTGAGAATATGCCAGACTTCGATGATAAAATTCTGTTCAAGCACTGGTATATATGTACATGAAAATTCTGTTTGAAGTGAAAATCTGTTTGTATGTGCATATATAAGTGCATTAGGTGATTATTTAAAATGAGCATATAGTCATGAAATGAAGAATCATGTGAGCTTAACTGTTTGTATGTGCATAAGTGAATCAGTGTGCTGTTCTGATTTGTTGTTCATTGAAATTATATGGTCAGCAATTATTTTCTTAATGTCTTACCTTTTTTGGTGATGAATAATGATAATTCATCTCTTATCTTTCCTTTTTGGAAGACTGGAAAGCATACTGTATTGATATATACAAATTAAAGTGTGCTTAATCTTTGTGGTTTGGTGTTAAGTGCCAAAATCCTGCCTGCCAAAATCCTTATATACAAATTAAAGTGTGCTTGTGGTTTGGTATTGATATTTTTGGTTGCAGTGGCATTATATAGAGGATGCAATGTGTTTTATTTTGCTTGGGCCTTGAGGAAGAAAAAAATAGAAAGTAGGCAAAGCATGACTGGTAGATTGATAAATGCCATCCATCCCACATGGTAGTTGTCAATTGGGGGCATTTGTATTCATATTAGGAAAGTATTGCCAATGCATTGATTTTACTCGAATACACTCTAGTATGCCATTTTAGTGTTTCCTGTCTAGCTTTTTTGTACTATAACCTTCCAGATTGGAGAGCTTTCCGAATTACTCCTAACTTATTTTGCATTTCATTGCAAATTATTTATATCTATACTAATTTATTTTCTTACTTTTTACATGTAGTTTCAACAAGTTGATTATGACAAAGCGGTTATTGATCTGGTGCGTGCTGAATGGGCCGATATTCTATCAAGTCATATAGAGTAGGTATGATTTGGTCATTAGAACGTTGTGATCATTTGGACTTGAATTGGTTAGTGGAATTTTTTTTTGTGTAGTAGTATTATGACTTGGATGATAATTAGAATTGGTCATGGAAGTCTTTTGACTTGTTATTTTGAACCTTATTAGCTTGTGCACAATTATGTAACTACATTTTGCAACATATGGTGAATGGATAAATTATTATTTTTATATGATTATAATTTAAGCAGGTGAAAAACGATTAAAAACCGTTGTCTATTTTACAACAGACAACAATTAGAAACCGTTGACTTTTCTACAAAAGACAACAGTTTATGGGTGTGACAAAAGCGATTTCAACAACACACAATAGACAACAGTTTATAACTGTTGTCTTTTAAAGAAAAGACAACAGTTAATAACCGTTGTCTATGTGCATGACTTTTAACAACACCGGTTTCAACAACACTTAATAGACAACGGTTAAAAAACCGTTGTCGTTGGTAGAAAAGACAACAGTTAATAACCGTTGTCTATGTGCGTGACTTTTAACAACACCGGTTTCAACAACACTTAATAGACAACGGTTAAAAAACCGTTGTCGTTGGTAGAAAAGACAACGGTTAATAACCGTTGTCTATGTGCGTGACTTTTAACAACACCGGTTTCAACAACACTTAATAGACAACGGTTAAAAAACCGTTGTCGTTGGTAGAAAAGACAACGGTTAATAACCGTTGTCTATGTGCGTGACTTTTAACAACACCGGTTTCAACAACACTTAATAGACAACGGTTAAAAAACCGTTGTCGTTGGTAGAAAAGACAACGGTTAATAACCGTTGTCTATGTGCGTGACTTTTAACAACACCGGTTTCAACAACACTTAATAGACAACGGTTAAAAAACCGTTGTCGTTGGTAGAAAAGACAACGGTTAATAACCGTTGTCTATGTGCGTGACTTTTAACAACACCGGTTTCAACAACACTTAATAGACAACGGTTAAAAAACCGTTGTCGTTTCTAGAAAAGACAACGGTTAAAAAACCGTTGTCTATGCGCGGGACTTACAACAACACCGGCTTCAACAACAGAAATTATACCCCTACGACAACGGTTATTAACCGTTGTCTATGTGCATTTTTCTTGTAGTGTTTGTAAGTGTACAAGATAGTACACATTAGATTGGCTAATTTATTAGTTTATTTTATTAATGTGTAATACTAATTAAAATTGATTTGTAATTAGTATTATTGGACCAAGTTAAAATGTGTGGTGGAGATTTATTGTTAATGAATTGGACAAAGAAGCAAGTCTGAAGATCTCAATTAATGAATGAGTGGTTGAGAAGAATTCAAGCCACATATGAAGCTACAATCAAGGCTTGGTGAAATGGGAGTTGCGTACAGTATATAAGGAAGGGAAAACGAAAAAGGAAGTTGCCAATTCTGAAATTCTGATCTCATATGCAAGCTTCCTACATTACTGCTTTAATATTGATTATATTATTTGTGATTTAAATCTGTACTGCAAATCAGTACCTGTGACAGCTGAAGTGCTACACCAAAGATGGTTATGGCATGCACGGTTCAGTCCTGAGTAGGTGTTTTAGAAGAGTTGTAGTGGTAAAGGCTGTGAGCCATTTGTAGTTACCTCTTGTAATACTCTGTGGTGAACTTCTAGTGGATTGGGCAGACGTGGGTTGCCCCGCAGACGTAGGAGAAGGAGCTCCGAACTGCGTAACAATTCTACTGTGTCTTTACTTTATTTACGCTTTCAATTTCGTTATTTATACGTTGATTAAATTGATTTAATTAAACAGCGAAATTGTCTCGTAACATAAAATCAAGTAGAATCCTTAGTGTTAAATTGATTTCAAGATACACGGGCTTTTTCAATTGGTATCAGAGCCTCCAGACTTAAGTTATTAGTCTGACGATCTGGCTACTCCGTGCCCCTTGATCTCAATCCTTCAGCGGTTAGTATTATTATTTCTAATTCTGTTAAATTGTTCGATCTCACGGGTTATTGAGTGTTACAGAATGGAGCACACTAAAGCTCTTCCCCAGCTAGTCGGTGACAACTATGCGTATTGGAAGGTGCGCACACGCTCTCATCTCAAAGCACAAGGTGAAGCAGTATGGTGTATCATTGTAACAGGCTGGGAACATCCAACCAAAGCCAGTACCAGTGAGGATGAAACTCGAGTGACGAAACCTGAAAATGAATGGACCCAAGCTGAGAAAACAAGTGCTGGACACAACGATAAGGCACTAGATATTATTTATGGGCTAATTCATGAAAGTCAATTCCCTATTGTTGCAGGCCATGATTCAGCTAAAGGCGCATGGGAAGCACTAGAGGCTACCTACGAAGGCACATCGTCGGTAAAACAATCGAAACTGCAACTGGTACAGTCAGACTTCGAGGAGCTCCGAATGAATGAAGATGAAACCATCGTGACCTTTCACACTCGTGTGCAAGAGCTAGCAAATCGAGCTATGGTCCTCGGAGAACCGTTCACTCAAGAAAAGTTGGTGAAAAAAATTCTACGATCACTACCACCTCGGTTCCGGATGAAAGTTACAGCAATCCAGGAACATGACAACTGGGAGAAAAAGACTGTAACACAACTAATGGGGAATCTAAGAACTTATGAGATGGAAATCTTAACAGATCACACAAAGAAACAAAAAACAGTAGCATTTACCGCTGAAGAAAATAATTGTGTACCTAACTTAGATGAAATAGGTGATGATCCAGTTGTATTTCTTACTAAACAGTTTTCTAAACTTTTGAAACAGGTATCAAAAGGTTCACGAAACAAGAATATGCAAAAGGGGGCATCATCATCTAAAACGAGTTCTAAATTCGGATCATCAACCTTCAAGTCCTCTGGTTCACGTCCAGGACAGTCCAAAGAGAAATCCACCAGTAAAGGGATCAGATGCTATGAATGTGAGGGCTTCGGACATGTACAAGCAGAGTGCCCCACCTATCTTCGACGCAAGAAATCCATATCAGCAGTTACTTGGAGTGATGATGACTCGGACGGTGAAATAGGAGGATCTGATTCAAACGAAATTTCTGGTAATTTTGTTGCCTTTACTGCACATATGGCTGCTGGACCGTGTCATGAAGATGTTGCTGACTCGGAGGGAGGCGAGTATACCTCTGCAGAAGATTTAGAATCAAGTGAATCATCTTTTGAAATTGAGTTTAACAAGTTGTATCCCAAATGGGCAGCACTAAGAAAAGAAAATCGTAGATTAACTAGTGAAATAGGGATTGTAACAACTGCAAAGAAAGTGTATCAAACTCAAATAGCCGATAGGGATCTGCTTCTTAAAGAGGCATTGGCCCGAGAAGAAAAACTGAAACAAGAGGTACAGACTCTGAAGCAGGAGTTGAACACCTACAAACGCCAAATCCAAATGATGGATACCACGTCTACACTTGATGAGATCCTTGAGTCTGGAAGAAAGACTTCTGCAAAGTTTGGTCTAGGTTTCACAGGAAACAGCTCAAAAGACAAAACGGTGTTTGTCAAAGCGTCATGCCCTGGTCAAGGAGATATTCCAGAATCTAGCACAGCGACACATCGCGTTGGTACAGTAAGATCACTCAAGCCATATTATAAATCCTATAATCCGGTTTGTCATTATTGTATGTTACGGGGTCATACCAGACCCGAATGCTACTACTTCTACAAGGATCAAAGAATCGAGAAGTTCAAACACAAGAACATCCAACCCTTTACAAGACAAATCTGGGTTAAAAAGACAGATTATATCTCATTTGTATCTTTCCACTCTAAAAGTACAGGTCGAGAAGAAAAATGGTACTTCGATAGCGGGTGTCACGTCACATGACAGGAAATGCTAAATTTCTGAGTAACGTAAATACAAGCAAAGGTGAAGTTACCTTTGGTGACGGTATAAAAGGACAAGTCACTGGTATAGGCACGCTAAAAGTAGTTGGTTTGCCAAAATTAGAGAAAGTTCTACTAGTCAAAGGGCTTCATGCAAATCTTATAAGTATAAGTCAACTATGTGACCAGAACTGGAACGTGAGCTTCACCAAAAATAATTGCAGTGTTCTAGACAAAACAAATCAATGCGTTATGGAAGGTACAAGGTCAACTGATAATTGCTATATTCCCACTAACGATGTTTTGTGTTGCAGGATCAATGTAGATGAAACTGAGCTTTGGCACCAAAAGCTAGGACACCTAAGTTACAGACTTCTAGACAAACTTGTGAAGATTGAAGGAGTTCGTGGATTACCTAAGCTGAAAGTCAAACCAACCATATGTGGTGCATGTCAAGCAGGAAAGCAAACCAAATCCTCTCATCCAGCGCAACACACCATAAACACAAGTCATTGCTTGGAACTGATTCACATGGATCTCATTGGTCCAACTCAAACAGAAAGTGTTGGAGGTAAGAAATACATACTAGTTTGCGTAGATGATTATTCTCGTTTTTCTTGGGTTACCTTTCTCAGGGACAAGTCTGAGACCCTCGAAGCTTTCAAAAATTTGGCATTAAAACTCCAAAAAGAAAGAAATGAGCCCATCATTCGAATCCGAAGTGATCATGGACGAGAATTTGACAACAATCTGTTCGATACCTTCTGCAACCAAACAGGAATCACACATGAATACTCAGCACCGAAAACACCTCAACAAAACGGAGTTGTTGAACGGAAGAACCGCACAATTCAAGAAATGGGACGAGTTCTGCTCAATGCCAAAGGACTACCTCAAAAATTTTGGGCAGAAGCTGTGAACACTGCATGTCACATCATCAATCGGGTCTATCTACGTCCAGGCACGAATCAGACCCCGTATACATTATGAAAAGGTAAGAAACCAAACATTAAATATTTTCATGTTTTCGGATCACACTGTTTTATCTTGAAGGATCGAAACCCTGTCGCAAAGTTTGAACCAAAAAGCGATGAAGGCATCTTCCTCGGATATTCAACGAACAGCAGGACATATCGTGTATACAACAAAGTTACCAAAACCATCATGGAGTCCACAAATGTTGTAATCGATGATCAACCGAGAGGTATTATCACAACGACTCAACCTGGACCAGTGACAGAACCTGACACAAGTCGTCCTGAAACTTCTGATTCCAGAACTCCTGAACCTAATCCAGAGTCCTCTATTCCATCTCCCACATCAACTCAATCTGAGCAAGGAATTGAGTCTGAGTCTCAATCTGACACTGATCTCTGTAACATTGATATCCCTACTCGTATCCAGAAAGCTCATCCAATACAAAATGTAATTGGAGATCCTAATTCAGGCGTAAAAACCAGAGGTAAACTGAAATGTGATTACCTTCAACTAGCAGGATATTCTTGTTATACTTCGCAGATCGAACCGAAGAATATCAAAGGAGCTCTAACAGACGAACACAGGATTAAGGCCATGCAAGAAGAACTGCGGCAGTTCGAACGAAATAAGGTATGGTCTCTCATTCCTAAACCTAACAATGTTAATGTTGTAGGTACCAAATGGATCTTTCGCAACAAAACCAATGCAGCTGGCAACATCGCTAAAAATAAAGCGCGGCTTGTAGCTCAAGGCTACTCCCAAATTGAAGGAATCGACTACGACGAAACGTTTGCCCCAGTTGCACAGCTTAATCTACCAAACCAGGTATTACAAATAAATTCTAATTAATCTTTTTACGTTAACTTGGCTGTTTGTTTAACTTTGTTGCAGAAGGACTCTTTCGATTTTTTTTAATCCATAAAGTTTTCTTTTCCCATATTTAATACCAGTTAAAACCAAACCATGTAGTTCATTTTTTCCCCAAACCTCTATCTAAAAATTATCATCTCACGCCTCACGCCCTCTTGTTACCTTATACGGCTCATTTGACCTCTCATATTTAATTTATTCTCGAAATTTAATATTAAACTTAGATACTGGTTTCAACATTTCTTTGCCAGATCAGTTTGTATCTACCATTCCCTCTAGTGATATGTGTGCCCATTCCTTTCCTTTACAAGGTGATCCGTACGATTCTTCTTCAAATAAATTACCTAAAAATCTTGTGCCATTATCTGATTTAGTGCATGCTGTGTCATCTCCCTTCACCATTTGAAATATTAATCAATATGTGTCTCCCATGACTTGTGCTGCATTCTCTATTCCCATAACCATTCCAGTCTCGAAATCCGCAGAGGTTCCCATCCCTGTGCCCACCTCACATGATTCTGTTCCCATTATCTCTGTGCCCGTGGGCAAATCTTCCCGAAAAGGGAAAGAAAAAATTACTGGTTCAGGTACAGTCGAGAAAAGAAAAATTGGAGCATTGGATGATGTTGTCTACTTGTCTGATTCCAAGCAATCAAAAAGAGGGTCCACATTGCCACCCAGAATGACAAGGTCCAGATCAGTTTCAGGCCCAGTACCAAGTCCAGCCCCTGCACCAACAGCTGCTACTGTCCGCTCTGGCTCAAAGATGAAACAACCCAAGAAGAAATATCATCCTATTTTACTGTCTCCAGATTTGATGTCTGACTGGAATGTTCATGCTACTAGGGATTTTATTCTGGAGAAATCCATCAATGTGGAGGAATTGACAGAAAAATGCAACATTGTGCCTATTTTACGAGATCAATACCTGCTTGCCTCACTCATTCATGTTGGCCCGTATTCCAGATGGCTCACTACCGAGTTCTACACGAATTTAACATTGGATACGTTTTCGGAGGGGTCACCGCGATTTCAACAAGTGTTTATTCGGGATAAATGGTATCCCTTAAGTCCGGCAGTGATTAATTCCTATTTGGGTACTCCAAATCATCAAGCTGCTCCTGACCCGAGTCCTAATCTCCTAGCCGCTGCTTTAACTCACAACAAGATCGTCACTTGGCCAAAAACCGGACTAGTTGAGAGCCTAAAGCTCACCACGGTCTACTCTGTTCTGTTACGGCTAGCCTCAACAAATAGGATGCCGGCTGTTCGTCATCATCTTGTGTCTGACCAGCTTGCTGCCCTTCTCTACAAGATCAGGAACCGACTCCCTCTCAATCTTGGAGAAATCATCTTTGGCCATCTTGCTCAATTTTTGCGACATAGGGAACCTAAGGTACACCTACCGTTTCCTAGTCTCATTTTTGGACTTCTACAGGAACACGGGTTCAAGCCCTACACAGATGAGGAGGTGATTACTAATGCTTCAGTCTATAAATATGATGATCGGTTGACCAATAAGGATCACTATGATGATAGAGCTACGCTTTTGATCACTCCCGGCGCACCAACTGCCACGCTCTGTGTCTGCCCCTGCATCATCCGCTGACACTGCCTCTGCACCGAATCCCCGTCCTACGACAGCTATCAAGGAACCTCCGACGCTCATGGATCGCGGTCAAATTGTTCTCACTCTTCAAGCGTCAATTGCACAAGTCCGAACCTCGGTTGCTTCTCAACAAATAACCATTGATGGCTTAGAACAATTGTTGAGTGCTCAGTTGGAAGAAATCGCCAGAATGGAGGCTATCTATGCTCGGATTCGATCTAACCCTGGCGCTGGCACTGGTTCTATTTCTGAGAGTGATGAATCTGAGTCGGGCACCCCGTCTGCAAGTTAATCCAATCCACTAAAATGATGTTCACCGGTTTGTTTGTCATTTATTTGGCATAAACAAAGGGGAAGTATTGGAGAAAAGGGGAGTATTTTGGAATGGTATTTTGGAATGTTTGGATATTTGGTAAGTTTTTGGTTTTTGGAATATTTTGGTATGGATGTTAATCCCTGGTTCGGATGGTATATTAATAATTTGGTACTATATAATTTTTTTTTGGTATGACTATGAATGAAGTAAGTATGAAAGTATGAATGTCTTGGTATATTTGGTATGTTGACTGCATGGTATGAATTGGTTTTATTTGGAAAGCATATGAAGAAAGGAAAGCTCCAAGTTAGGGGGAGTAATTCAAATTTCAGTACGGAAAGCGTGACATATATGGTATGTTTGATACAACACTATTTCGTGCATGATTCACTTTTTATTAATTGGATGAAGTTTGTGAGTCAACATCAACCAAGGTTCAAAATAAAATCCCACACACAAATAAGCTTTGGTCTGGTCTTAAGAGAATTTAATTTCACATTTATATGTTCAGTACGCATACTATGAGATGTTAATAAAATATTCATTCCTTTTCCCAAAGTATAATGATACTATTGTTTTACCAAATAAATTGCCAAAGGGGGAGATTGTAAGTGTACAAGATAGTACACATTAGATTGGCTAATTTATTAGTTTATTTTATTAATGTGTAATGCTAATTAAAATTGATTTGTAATTAGTATTATTGGACCAAGCTAAAATGTGTGGTGGAGATTTATTGTTAATGAATTGGACAAAGAAGCAAGTCTGAAGATCTCAATTAATGAATGAGTGGTTGAGAAGAATTCAAGCCACATATGAAGCTACAATCAAGGCTTGGTGAAATGGGAGTTGCGTACAGTATATAAGGAAGGGAAAACGAAAGAGGAAGTTGCCAATTCTGAAATTCTGATCTTTTATATGCAAGCTTCCTACATTACTGCTTTAATATTGATTATATTATTTGTGATTTAAATCTGTACTGCAAATCAGTACCTGTGACAGCTGAAGTGCTACACCAAAGATGGTTATGGCATGCACGGTTCAGTCCTGAGTAGGTGTTTTAGAAGAGTTGTAGTGGTAAAGGCTGTGAGCCGTTTGTAGTTACCTCTTGTAATACTCTGTGGTGAACATCTAGTGGATTGGGCAGACGTGGGTTGCCCCGCAGACGTAGGAGAAGGAGCTCCGAACTGCGTAACAATTCTACTGTGTCTTTACTTTATTTACGCTTTCAATTTCGTTATTTATACGTTGATTAAATTGATTTAATTAAACAGCGAAATTGTCTCGTAACATAAAATCAAGTAGAATCCTTAGTGTTAAATTGATTTCTAGATACACGGGTTTTTTCAATATTGTTTGGCCTTACAGTGCACATTGTTTGGTCATATAGAGTACTCTGTTTGGCCTTGCAGTGCACATTATTTAGCCTCACAGAGCACTTTGTTTGGGCTTGTAGTGCACATTGTTATGCCTTATAGAGCAAACTGTTTGGGCTTACAGTGTACATATATTTTTGTGCCTTACAGAGCACATTGTTTGAGCTTGCATTGTACATTGTTGTGCCTTACAAAGCACATTGTTTGGGCTTGTAGTGCACATTGTACGTTGTGCCTTAAATAGAACTTTGTTCAGCTTTACGTACAGTGCACAATTTTATTAAATAAATATTAACAAAATATGTTTATTATACAGTTTTTGGCATGTAACTTACTATCAAATAAATATTAACAATTGTTTTATCTCTTAGAATGAAGTCTATGACTTTACAAGAGACAAAATTTAAAAAAAAAATTAAGGAAAATAGCAAATCATCTCCTTAAAAGGTTATAATGCACATTGTTTAGCCTAACAGAGCTCATTGTTTGGCCTTGTAGAGCACGTTGTTTGGGCTTGCAGTGCATATTTTTGTATTTTACAGTACACATTGTTTAGCCTCTTATAGAGCACTTTGTTTGGACTTGCAGTGCACATTGATGTGCCTTACAGTGCATGTTGTTGTGCCTTTCAATGCACATTATTTTGCCTTACAATGCACAGTTTTATTAAATAAATATTAACAAAATATGTTTATTATACAATTTTTGGCATGTAATTTACTATCAAATTTTATAGAATGAAGTCTATGATTTTAAAAGAGAAAATCTTATAAAAAATAAGAAAAATAGTCAATCATCCCTTTAAAAGGTTATAATGCACATTGTTTAGCCTAACAAAGCACATTATTTTACCTTATAGATCACATTGTTTGGTCTTAAAGTGCACATTGTTAACGACCTTTAACAATGCTTCTCGTGCATATTGTTGTGTCTTCCAGAGCACAATTTTATCACTTTTAGTGTATTTTTTTTATGGCCAATTAAATAAATCTTAATAGAATATGTTTATTCTGTTACCAAATTTTTTGGCACGTAATATACTACCAATTCTATCTAATGAAGTCTATGCCTTTAAAAGAAAAAATATTTTTTAAAAAATAATAAAAATAAGGAAATAGTCAATCTTTTTTAAAAGTTATAGTGCATATTGTTTGGCTTTACAATGCACATTGTTTGACCTTACATAGCACTTTGTATGGCCTTGCAGTGAACATTGTTGTGCCTTACAAAGCACTTTGGTTGGTCTTACAATGCACATTGTTTAGCCTTACAAAGCACTTTGTTAACAACCTTTCAGTTCAATTTATGCTTTCAGTGCACATCGTTGTATCTTACAAAGTACAATTTTATCACTTCCTGTGCATTTTTTATGGGCAATCAAATAAAGCTTCATAGAATATGTTTCTATTGTTTTTGGCATGTAATGTACTACAAAATTGTATAGAATCTACTACTAAAACCAGAAAACAATCAATCATCTCTTCCAAGCAAATAGTTCCTAGTGTCATGATGATTATAAATGTTACAAGTATGGCATAATCTTTTAGGTTTCTTAGTTACATCCACTGTCAACTCATTGCTTCCTTTCATACGATTACCACTACGCTTGTTCTTTGCTTGCTTCGGTGGAAGAATAGATATTTCAGAAGGCTCAAATGACTCGTAAAAAGACCCTATAACTGTCATGTTGCTATAATTAGGGGATAAATCAGCTTGTCCTGACATCAATAGCAATTTTTGCTCATCAATCACTTGTGCAAATTCAATTAATTTATCCATGTTTGATTCTGCTAGACTAATTCAATATATATATGCTTAGGTTCTGGTGCGGCGAAGGCCGCAGGTGAAAAATGCAGTGTAACCTCAACCATAGATCAACTCATCTTTTTTAAAAAAATTACCATTTATGATCAACAACAATGTGCACCGGATGACACAATAATATGCTCTAGAAGGCATAATAATATGCACTAGAAGGCAAAAATGTGCACCGTAAGACACAAAAATATGCAACAACTATTGAAAATACTAAATTTAATAAATGGTCTTCAACACAATTCATAAACGATCACAATATTCAATTAAAATTAGTAATTAGTGATTCATTCGAAGATCAAATGCTCTTTAATATATATATATATATATATATATATATATATACATATATATATATATATATATATATATATATATATATATATATATATATATATATATTAAACACCTACGATCTTAAAATTGGAAGAAAACATAATGTGCACTATAAGACAAAACAATGTGCTTTAGAAGGCATAAAAATATGTACTGGAACTCTGGAAAGACAAAAATGTGTACTCTTAGGTAGAAAAATATGAAAAAATTATTTAAAAGAATAAATTTAATACATGATATTCAACACAAATCATAAACAATCACATTGTTCAACTAAAATTAGTAATTAGTGATATATATATGACACCTATGATCAAAACACTGGAAGACACAACAATGTGCACTAAAAGACACAACAATGTGCACTAAAAGGCACAATAATGTGCTCTGAAAGGCATAACAATATGCACTAGAAGGCAAAAATGTGCATTGTAAGACACAAAAATATGCAACAACTATTGAAAATACTAAATTTAATAAATGATCTTCAACACAATTCATAATAGAATATGCAATCACTTTTAGTGCATTTTTTTTATGGCCAATTAAATAAATCTTAATAGAATATGTTTATTCTATTACCAAATTTTTTGGCACGTAATATACTACCAATTCTATCTAATGAAGTCTATGACTTTAAAAGAAAAAATATTTTTTAAAAAAATAATAAAGATAAGGAAATAGTCAATCTTTTTTAAAAGTTATAGTGCATATTGTTTGGCTTTACAATGCACATTGTTTACCTTACAGAGCACTTTGTATGGCCTTGCAGTGAACATTGTTGTGCCTTACAAAGCACTTTGGTTGGCCTTACAATGCACATTGTTTGGCCTTACAAAGCACTTTGTTAACAACCTTTCAGTTCAATTTATGCTTTCAGTGCACATCGTTGTATCTTACAAAGTACAATTTTATCACTTCCTGTGCATTTTTTATGGGCAATCAAATAAAGCTTCATAGAATATGTTTCTATTGTTTTTGGCATGTAATGTACTACAAAATTGTATAGAATCTATTACTAAAACCAGAAAACAATCAATCATCTCTTCCAAGCAGATAGTTCCTAGTGTCATGATGATTATAAATGTTACAAGTATGGCATAATCTTTTAGGTTTCTTAGTTGCATCCACTGTCAACTCATTGCTTCCTTTCATACGATTACCACTACACTTGTTCTTTGATTGCTTCGGTGGAAGAATAGATATTTCTGAAGGCTCAAATGACTCACAAAAAGACTCTATAACTGTCATGTTGCTATAATTAGGGGATAAATCAGCTTGCCCTGACATCAATAGCAATTTTTGCTCATCAATCACTTGTGCAAATTCAATTAATTTATTCATGTTTGATTCTACTAGACTAATTCAATATATATATATGCTTAAGTTCTGGTGCGGCGAAGGCCGCAGGTGAAAAATGCAGTGTAACCTCAACCATAGATCAACTCATCTTTTTTAAAAAAAATCACCATTTACGATCAACAACAATGTGCACCGGATGACACAATAATATGCTCTGTAAGGCATAATAATATGCACTAGAAGGCAAAAATGTGCACCGTAAGACATAAAAATATGCAACAACTATTGAAAATACTAAATTTAATAAATGGATGGTCTTCATCACAATTCATAAACGATCACAATATTCAATTAAAATTAGTAATTAGTGATTCATTCGAAGATCAAATGCTCTTTAATATATATATATATATATATATATATATATATATATATATATATATATATATATATATATAACACCTACGATCTTAAAATTGGAAGAAAACATAATGTGCACTATAAGACAAAACAATGTGCTTTAGAAGGCATAAAAATATGTACTGGAACTCTGGAAAGACAAAAATGTGTACTCTTAGGTAGAAAAATATGAAAAAATTATTTAAAAGAATAAATTTAATACATGATATTCAACACAAATCATAAACAATCACATTGTTCAACTAAAATTAGTAATTAGTGATATATATATGGCACCTACGATCAAAACACTGGAAGACACAACAATGTGCACTAAAAGACACAACAATGTGCACTAAAAGGCACAATAATGTGCTCTGAAAGGCATAACAATATGCACTAGAAGGCAAAAATGTGCATTGTAAGACACAAAAATATGCCACAACTATTGAAAATACTAAATTTAATAAATGATCTTCAACACAATTCATAAACGATCACATTAATATTCAATTAAAATTAGTAATTAGTGATTCATTTGAAGATCAAATGTTTTTTAATATATATTGACACAAGGAAACCCCTATGCGACAAGCCCGACAGAAAGAGTGTTGACAAGAATCAAACTCATGAACTTTAGGTTTGAGAATCATGTTTCACGCACTGATAGGTGTTAAAGATACCTTATTCCTTGGGGTCATATTGGGGTTGATTTATGCTTATATGGTGTTGTTGGTCCCAAAAGAGGTAAGGTGAAAGTCTAGAGGGGGGGGGGGGGGGGGGGGGGGGTGAATAGACTTTCAAACTTTTTCGCACAGCACAACAATTGCTAAGCCAGAGATAAACCAAAACTCTTAACTAGATTGTTAGAGTATGGTGCACAGCGGAAATAAATAAACATAAAGTGTGTGTGAGATTGTGTGAGCAGTATATCTCGTGTAGAGCGAATATGTAAAGAGCGGTAAGTAAAGAAAGCAGTAAAGAACACAAGACAATTATAGTGGTTCGCGAGGTGGTGTAATCCTCCTACTCCACTTGCTCTTTTCTCCAAGAGCCAATTCACTATATCCACCACTTCTTGGTTCCAATATACAATGAATTCCGTGATCTAGTGCTTTGATCACCAAGCCCGCACTAATCACGCCCAGTGACACCACACTGCTGCTTCGGGTTTCACGTCGCCGCGCTACTATCCCAGGATTTCACGACTCCGCGTTACTTTCCCCCCGTCTTCCACACTCCGGTAGAAACGTATCCCGTGATCTGGTGCTTTGATCACCAAGCCCACACCAATCACGCTCAGTGCCTCCGACACTGCTGCTTCGGATCTCACAGCTCCGTGTGACAATCCAGGATTTCACAGCTCCGTGCTACTTTCCTCCCTTCTCTTGTTTTGCTCCAAAACAAGTGTTGTCTTGCTTCCAACTTCTGAGACTCTGTAGATGATCTTCAATGATGCGCAGGTCTCTTTGATGAAGATAAACACTCTGGAATGATTTCTCTTGATAGCTCTGAGTGTTTTCTCTCTGTGAATATATCAAGTAAAGCACTTGATATTTTTGCTCTTCTTTGCTCTGTTTAAGAACTCTCTGAATATTTTTCTTTTGAAGCTCTCTGAGTTCTTTTTCTTTTCTCACTTCTCACTTGAAGATTTTTGGTATGCTCTGTACCAAATGAGATTTTTGCTCTATGCTCTTTTCAAGCTTAATTGCTCTATTCGATCTCTTGATGAGTTTCGAATTTTCTCAACTACTCTATCTCTTTTCGTGTTATGCTCTTCTGCTCTTCAAGTCTTCATATCTTCATCATTTTATAGCTGGTAATGAGAATCTGTCCGTTGGAAAGAGACGCTCTCATTTTTGAAATCTTGTATCTTTTTGTCAGAGATCTTATCTTATCTTCTGCAAAGATGTCAGAAAGGATAACTAGCCGTTGTTAGAGCTTCATCTCCATGTAAATGGGTTCTCAAACTTCATCTGATATTTCCTCTGGTTTTACGTTGAGTGGGAATACCTGGGTGTAGAACGGCTTCTCTGATCAGCTCTGAAGTGGTCTTTGTATCTTTGGGATTTAAAAATATTCATCAATTTAATCCCATACTAGTTAAACTAGTATTTCTCCTTGTGAGAATATGTTAAACTAGTATTTTTCCAAGAGAAACTGGCTCCCAATTTCAATTGCTATGAAACCGGCTCCCAATTCCTAGATTAATTTAATTTGGCTTCTCAAATTTTACCTTGTAAAATTATTAATGGTGAGTTTTGAACTTGAGCCATTTTGCATAATATATCAAGCATCATCCACTTCATCTGTACAACTTTTGATTAAATCTCCAATCATATTTGATGTACTCCTTTCTTTCCATAGATGCTTGATCTCCAAGTCAATTTCATGCATTCTTCCAACATTAATTTTCTTCACGAAAATTCTTCTGGGATATCTTCTTTGAGTAGCATTGACGTGAATTATTGTATCATTCATCTTCTTCTTCAATTTGTCATTTTCTCCAGACAAATTCTTGATTTTCGGCTTTATATCTTCTTTTTCTATTTTCTTCCATCTTCCTATGTTTTTCTCTTTTCATAATTAAATAATTTCCCGATCATGGTCTAAGACTCTACTAGGCCTATAAAATAAAATTAGGGGATCTACAAATACAAATTTGGCATATCAAAACCATTACACTTTATTCCTAATATATATATATATATATATATATATATATATATATATATATATATATATATATATATATATATATATATATATAGTCAGGTTCCTGTGAGGTCAGGTCTTCCCGTGCGGTCAGTGCGGCATCCACCATTAGGTACGTAAAAATGCATCACACAGTGTTCGTAAATACACCATTATGTGTGGTGTATTTTTTTTTTTTTTTTGTGTGGTGTGTTTTTTGACATTTCATTCTGGTGTATTTTTGAACACTGTATGGTGCATTTATACATACCTAATGGGGTATGTCAAATTGACCGCACGGGAAGACATGACCTCACAGGAACCAATATATATATATATATATATATATATATATATATATATATATATATATATATATATATATATATATATATATATATATATATATGACACCTACGAACAAAACACTAGAAGACACCAATGTGTACTAAAAGACACAACAATGTGCACTAAAATGCACAATAATGTGTGCTCTGGAAGGCTAAACAATGTGCTCTGCAAGGATGAAGAATATGTACACTAAGGCAAAACAATATACAATTTAAAGGCACAACAATATGCTCTTGAAGAAACAATAATGTGCTCTAGATGCTCAACAATAAGCAATGTGAACTTGAAGGCATATAAGGGTGCTCTCAAAGATACAACATTGTGCTCTAGAAGACATAATATTGTGCTCTACGAGAAGAAAAAATATGCACCAAAAGACAAAATAAACTAACTTATGTAAACAAAATTACCATAATGCCACTGTAATTTTTTAAAAAACATCTCCAATTTAAACCCTTGATCTGGACTCAATCTACGGATATAATTAGACCCTAAATTATACTCTATTTTTTCACCTAAGACAATCGTTTCACATGATCCATTATATATATATATATATATATATATATATATATATATATATATATATATATATAAAATAGTACATAAAAAATCTGTATACTTTGTCTATAATTCTCATATTACTATTGTCGAAATTCGAGTCTTAATTCCTTCTTTTAAATATTACATATTGAATGGGTAAGATAAGTCTGTGTCAACTATATTTATTTAACTTATTGTGTGATTAATGAATATATATAAATTTACTTTTTGAAAGTAAAGAGCGAAGCTAAAGTGGTAACACATTTGAAATAAAAAAGAATTAGGTTAAATGAGCACGTCAGCCACATGAGTGGTGGAATTAGTTGGCCAATAAGAATTGTGAAGCTGGTGGACGCGTAGATAGGGTGGAGATCCGCCACGTGTACGGCAAGCCCCAATGATGATCAGTTAATAGCAAGCTGCAACTTTGAATGCGCCAGCTCAGCCATCCACCTTCACCGCTCCGCCGCTGCATATACGCCGTATACTACTCCCTATACTATACTCCCTACGCCTACATATACGTGACTTTTATCAAGTGTATACACGTGTTTAGTGACGTGGATTTTTTTTCCTTGGCGCTCTCCCTCTACTTTCTTTCTCCATTCTCTGCTCTCTCTCTCTCTCTCTCTCTCTCCCCAGTTCAAAGCACACTTTCATTCTCCTCTCTTTTCTGGACTCTTTTTAGAGAGAAAGTAGAGAGAGAAAATGCCGAACTTTTCACATAACTAGCTTAAAATTTACATTTTCTGGAGCTTTTCTCTCTCCCGAAGCTTAAGGTACGTTGAATTTCCTAGAAATTTTATATTTTTTTTTCCAACTTTAATTTCATACTACTCATAATTGATTGATGTTTTATTGTCTAATTTATTTATTTTGACTGCGTTCAACAGTGAGGTAGGAAGTTAAAACGATGAAATGTTTAAGGATTTGAATCAGCAAGGGTGTAAATTTGAGTTAATACCACTATTTTTGCAATAAATTTATGATATGGGATTCTAGATTCTTGTGTGATTTCTAGTTTTATGTTTCCGAGGCATCAGACGAGGATAAGTTTGTCCTTTCCTTGTAGGTTATCTTTAGGTTGAGAGTACTGTTATACTTTGTTTCTATTCACTTGATTTGAGTGGAAACTCTATTTGGACAATTATGCCCCTCAGTTTTGTCTTTACCCCTCTACATTAATTCTGCATGTTCATATTTCTCTAAACCAGAGAAAATATCTTAAATTACATGTTTTTGGGTAATGGAAACGTAAACAAAGAAGACATGATAGTATTGTTTGGTAAATGGACAAGAGTTTTGTTAAGGATCTACTTCACACTGAAACATTTGCTGGCAATGGCTATTCCACTTAGCATTCTAGAGCACACTGAATGAAGCTAACTTGGATCTGATCATGAAATAGGATGTTATTGCAAGAATTTTGTGTCACAGGATAAAGATATGGCAAGGTAATGTTTCTGGAGTGTTTGTAGGAAAATGTTAATTGGATTTTCGAAACTTGTAAGATTCTATAACAAGTCTTGTTTTCCTAGACAATGAGTTTTGAATAAATGTCTCCCCATAACCAGTAGTCTGAAGTTTTATACAAGGGAGGAGTGTCATAGTTTGGGTTTTTGTTTGTTTGTTTGTTGTGTTTTAGCAACATATTACTGCGTTTGATTTTTTCTTTTTTCCTATGTTTTTGTCATGGTGTATCCCTGCTTCAATAGGCTTGAAAGTTATTGCACTACCAGCACTTTCCATGGCATTGTAATGGCGAGCCTGTTGCAATGCCTAAACAAATCATGCTAAAACACACGCTCATATTGATTTATTGCTACATTGTTCAGCTTGAAGTCTTGCACCTTTTTTTTAGTAATTACTAGATAATATTTTTATTAAAGTTCATTAGCATAATTTTGACTGGTGACACGAAAACAAAGTTTTTGCTTTAGCATTGAATTGCTGGAGTATCCAGTTGGCCATAAGCCATGGGAAGCAGCGAGGAAGGGAAATCTTGTAAACCTGAGAAGTCATCTTCACCCACGCCGGTAAGCTAAAATTGTGAAAATCATATGTATAGTCTGGAACAACTTTTGTTAATTTGACACTTTTCTTGTATGCATGATGCATCACAGCTAGATTGATTTGTCAATATCTGAATTAACTGATGTATATTTGAATGCCTAATATACTGAGTTGCATATTATTTTAAAATCCATTTCAATTGTTTACAGGAACTGGGCAATATTCATGTGTATCCTGATTGGGCAGCCATGCAGGTACATGATTAAACATATACTTCAACCATTTTGTTGTTCAGTGTGATATTAGCAACTTAAGAAAGAATAATAATCAGGCCTATTATGGACCCCGAGTCACTGCACCTGCATATTTCAACTCAGCCGTTGCACCTGGTCATGCTCCTCACCCATATATGTGGGGACCACCACAGGTACTAAACCAAAACCATCAAGATAGTTTATGCTTCTATTTGAATAACTTTTGTAATGTAAATCTTAATATCGTCAAATTGCTGGACACCTAGACAAGTAGGGTGTATATTATATTATTATTATTATTAAATTTTTTTTTTTTTTTGTAGCATATTAATTTTCTTATGGAAAAAAAAAAAAACAGAGAGATAAAAAAAACAATGATGGCTGTTAATCCAATTGGTAATTTGTTTCAGCCTATGATACCACCTTATGGGGCACCATATGCTGCAGTATATGCCCATGGAGGAGTTTATGCACCTCCTGGAGTTCCTGTTGTAAGTGTGCATTTATTCACTGTTATTTTTAATATATGGCATCTTATAATAAGCATCATCCTTGTTTGAAGATGCCTGTATCATGACAATTATGCATCCTCGGACCATGTTGATTGTTCAACTGATTCTTTTCTGCATAATTTTAGGGTTCACATGCTCAAGGTCATGGAGTCACAGCGTCTCCTGCAGTTTCTGAAGCAATGGTAAAGTTACATATGCCTTTATGAATTCCCTTTTACTTTTTATTTTATTTCTGTTACCAGAAGTAAGCTTGCTTTAGTGATCACATCAAGGATTGATGGTTTACCATCAAGTACTGAAGTGCAGTACTTATTTGGCATTTGTAGGCTGTTGCTTCTTTAAGTGCTGATACATCTGGCAAGTCTTCAGGGAATACAGATCAAGGTTTGATACGCAAGCTGAAAGGCTTTGATGGGCTTGCAATGTCAACAAGAAATGGCAACACAGACAATAGTGAAGGTGGAGCTGACCAGGAACATTCCCAGAGGTTGGTTGATTTACTTCAGCATTGAAGTTTCAAGTAGAACTGTGGCTCACATTTAACTTAAACTCTTCCTTTCTCTGGTAATAAAGCCTCTCAAACCACAATACTTTGAACTAACTGTTGCCATGCATTGTAAACAGTGCGGACACTGAAGGATCCAGCGATGGAAGTAATGCAGCTGGGGTAAGTAACCTTATTCCCTGGTTCCCAATCCCTGAACATGTGTGCTTATTTATATGAGCATGGAGAAAATGTCATTTGATCATATTGCTTTCTCTTCATAATCTAGGCCGGTGAAAACAATAAGAAGAGAAGCCGGGAGACTACTCCTACTGATTGTAAGAGTTATTCCTTTCCCTACCATTATAATTGACAAAAGAAAACCAATGAAACAAGCATACAAAATTTCCCAAACTGTTAATTTGTTACATTTGGATATTTTCACCTCTCATAATTGATTACATTTCTAACACTTTGCAACATATGTAAACCTTTCCCTTGATACCTTTGTTCTTCAATTTTCTGACAGCTGATGAGAAGACACCGACCCGGAGCTATCCAACTCCTGCTTTGGAACTCAGCAGAGCTACTGGGAAGGTGATAGGTATGGCTGTTTCTCCTCAGAATGTAGCGGGAAAAGTGATGGGATCTGTGCTTTCCCCTAACATGGCAACTGGACTTGAAATAAAAAGTCCTGGTGCAAATCTGAAGGCCAGTCCAACCAATGTTCCACAACTCGATCCGCAAATGCCAAATGATTCCTGGTTACAGGTACACTCTCTTGTGCCAAGTGGACCTAGTGTGTGTGATGTAACATATATGTTCAGTACTTGGTACCACATGCTATGTCCCTTGTAGAGATTGTGATTTTGCAATACTATCTTTGTATATAGAGTGAGCGTGAGTTAAAGCGTGAGAGAAGGAAACAGTCTAATAGGGAATCCGCTAGGAGATCAAGATTAAGGAAACAGGTAAGAGCTGAATACAACTCAGTTAATGCAGTACTTGTGATCAGAGTAGCCTGTGAGCTTTCTCCTTATTCTTTGCTTTGATGTTGTTCTCTTAAGGCTGAGGCCGAAGAGTTGGCCATGCGGGTCCAATCACTGACTGCTGAGAATATGACCCTTAAATCTGAGATAAACAAACTAACTGAAAGTTCTGATAAGCTGAAGATCGAAAATGCTGCACTAATGGTACGTACCCGTGTTTGTTTTGCTTCTCCTCTGATATCTTTATTAATCGAATTTTAGAAGATGAATGGGGGTTATCCGTTGAAATTGCAGGAGAAACTGAAAAACGAAAAATTAGGAAAGATGGAAGAGCTAAGTTTAGGTAAGATTGCTGACAAGAGACCCCAACCAGTAACTACAGTCAACCTACTCGCAAGAGTTGACAACTCGAGCTCTGTAAATAGGAATAACGATGAGGAAGAGGAAATGTACGAGAATAATAGCTCCGGAACGAAACTCCAACTCACTGACAGGAGTCCTAGAACTGATGCTGTGGCAGCTGGATGAGATGATGAAGCAACCTATGATTTTTGTTGTCAAAAGCTTCATTTGATGGTGTAATTTTGGCATAATTTATGAGCCCAGAATTACTTCTAACTGTAGAACAAGATCTAAACTAAAAGTCATGGAGTCTGATTTTTGTAATACTGTAATGTAGCACTTGGCAGACTGAGATGTGTTTTTTCTCTGCTATTCAGAGTGCCATCCGGGCCATGATAGTAGCTGTATATTTACTAAATTCAACGTTCTATAAACTACTCTCAACAACTATTAACTATATAATGGATAATGGTTTGGTTGTTGTTTCTTCACTGCTTGGGAACACACGACAACTGAATGTGAGTCTTTACTGTACTGTACATGTGTGATAATATTATGGCTTTTCTAACTTAGTACAGATTATTGTGTTAGATTTAGTTTAATTACAAGTTGTTGCCCTTTCCCAAGCCAGTTGGATTATGAAGCTGTGTTTTTTATCATAGAAACTAACTAGAAGGTCTAATGAAATTGAAGAGATATATATGCTTAGAGCTACCTCATCAATCCAAGTTTTTTTACAAGTATGATAGATGAGTAGGGGAAAAGAGAGAGAAAAACAAAACAAAAAAAAAAAAAAAAACAAAAAACAAAAAAAACAAAAAAAGGTTTTATGCCACCAGTTGGTGTGTGTGCGCTGATGCACACTTGCTGTTACACGATTAATAGATGGAGGAAAGAGAGGAGATGTGGTCATTTACTTCATTTTTCTATTTTTTCATTAATAGTTTTTCATTTTTCCAGTTTTCCTTTTCTATTTTTTCAGTTTTTCATTTTTTCATTTTTTCATTCATCCAGTTTTTCAAATTTCCATTTCTCTAGGAGCTCCTACAATCCTGTCTTTTGTGATGTCTACTAAAAAAAAAAAAAAAAAAAAGCAAATACAAAGCGCCATGCTGCACGTTGTGTCGTTATGCACACAAATGCACCCAACCGGGCGGGGCACATAAATTGACCAAAAAAATTTTGATTTTTTTTTTTTTGCTTTTTTTTTTTTTTTCACTCTCTTTCTCTCTCTTAGTTGGCCTCACAAAAAGTAAGAAAAAAATTATCTGTTGAGATTGCTCTAATTTTTTCTTTTCTCTCCTTTCATTTCTTTCCACCAACTATTCTAAAGAGCTGAAAAAGTTTACAAAAAACTCTCTTGGAGATACTTTTAGGGCATCTCCAATGAAGGAGAAAGAGGGAGAAAGAGGAAGAAAGGGGGAGAATAGGGTTGAAGGGGAGAAAGAGGGGGGAGCTGAGGGAGATAGTCTCCACTCTCCGGAGAGACTATCTCCAGACTGCATGGCGCGTGACGCTCACGCGTCACAATTCACTTGCAGTGGTTGGGGACGACTGTTCTCCACCTTCTAATTTATATAATTTTCTCTAAAAATACAGCAGCCTCAAGAGGCGATTATTTGTTAAATTATTTTTTTTAATCTTATTTTTACTTTTATTTTTATATTTTAATTTTAATTATTTTTAAAATTTTTAATTGTATTAATTGTTGTTATATTTAAAATTTTGTATGTTACGGAGTGTTAATTTGTTTTGTACACGATTTCAAATACAAATTTTAATCTATGAAATTATATTTTGATTATTTAATGAAATTATATTTTATAATTTAAAGAATTTTTTATTTTGTTATTTAATCTATTTTGTTTTAAAATTGAAATTATAATTATAAAGTTGAAATTATTAATATAGAAAAGTGTATAAGAATGACAGAGTAGGACCTATAAAAAGAAAAGGATAAAAGGGGAAGGTTGAAGAGAAAATATATATATAGGAAGGGGGATTATAAGGTGATGTAGAAGAGTTGGACTCACAAAATGAAAAAATAAGAGAGAACTATTGTGGATGTTATGAGGACTAGCTAATTTTGAGTTTGAGGGGGGAATTGGACACAAATAATTTGAATATAGAAAGCTAAAATAGACGCAGCGACCTCAGATCAGTCCCGACAGGCTTCCGTAGAAATATGAAGTATTATTTGCACAGTTTGATTGAATCTCACATGCAACATTAATTATTATTTTTGTGATACTTAACAATTTGAAAAAAGGTTTTCTCCACAAAATTGTTACCCAAGGGACTAGCAGAATGTATTATATATTATAACAACTTGCATTGCTGGTTAGGCTCTAGACAAACCACGAAGCCTATGGGCAAATTAAACGACACTTACGATTGAATGAGCGGTGCCGTAGTTCTCCAGAAGACAGCAAAGCAATTTTTATTGAATAGTTGGTGAAGATGGAGAGTTTTCTACGTTTGAATCATATGTATGTAATATGTATGTATGCTCATCTGTTTATCCACACAATTATTCTATTTCTTGCTTTTATATGATATTGGTGTCTGTGTCATGTGAGGGTTGTTGTCTCATGTCTCCCTCCAAAGCCACAGCTTCTCTACTCTCCATTTTAACAGTGTTTGACAACAAAGATTTTTAAAATTGTTTGGTAAATAATTTTTTAAAAATATGTTGGAAAATAGCTTAAAAATGGCATAATAAGTTGCTATTTTCTGATACAAATATTAGTGGGGTCCATTTTTGATTTGGGTCTAGTCAAATTAGATTCGTGTTCTTCGTAGTGAGATGAAGAGATTGGTATATTGTAAGCTCAAAACAGATAATAGGTGAATAAGAAATTGATTCATAAAGTAACCCATTTGAATTGAAAAAATGAAAGGAAAAGACTTTAACTTTTGTCTCATATTGGTTTGGGGAGTGAGTTTGCACTACTGTTTATACAATAGTCTTTCTAAAGCTTATTGAATTATATAACATAACGAATTCTTTCTTGCATGCAGGGATTGCAAATCAAATCTCAAGCTTGAAAAGACTTGACTCGTGTAACTCGCCAGAATGGTGAGTCTCCGGATGCCATCCTAAAATAAAAATTATTATATATACACTACTCAAAGTAGTATGCATGTAAAAAAAAATAATATTATAGCCCTCTTTGATAACATAGTTAGCTTAATTATTAGTCAATTTTGGCTTAACTGATCACTATTAGCTGTTTGAATTGACTAAACAATCAATATAAGTTTTTGATTAATTAACTTTTTGTAGCAATTTATTGTTCCAAAATGCTAAAATTCAAAAAACGGTTCAAAGTAACTTTTTTTATCAACTTTTTTAGAAAGTCATTTTGTATGTAATCTGCTATCAACTAACAACTAATTTACTAAACACTTTTCTTTAATAAATTAATGATATCAATTAGTCAAAATCACTAATTCAATCAGCTATTTAACAAACATCCCTATTATGTGTTCTGTTTGATACATCTCTAACTGAAAACTTAAACAACTAGAGAAGTTAAGAACCAATAATAGTAGCGTTCTAATAGAATTTTTAAAAATATTAGTGTAATTGCTTTTTTTGATAGATTGTATATTTTATTATCATTTTAGTACAGTCATGATATTTTTCTAAATTTATCTTATCCTTTATTATTTTTAATGTTTCTTTTTAAGGCTAACGTCATTTAATCTACTCGCATATAAAGTCTTGACCGAGATTGCGACAGAAACTTTGGAATAGCTGCATTTTAGGCTATAAAAAGAACCAAAAGAAGATTATGTCCAAGGTGATTTGCAGTGATCGAAATTTTGTACCTAAACATACATTTCTCCACCCCCCCCCCCCCCCCCCCCCCCCAAAAAAAAAAAAAAAAAAAAGTTACGGCATGCCAAGGTGAAATCATTATTGCGTGGACAGTAGCCCACACAACTATGTGGTTCACAGTCTAAAAACATATATAATACATTATTCTAACTTATAAAATATATTATTCTAACACATAAGATACATTACTCTAACTCATAAAATACATTATCTTACATCAGAAAATTTATTATTCTAACTCATAAAGTACTTTATACATTATTCTAACTCATAAAATACATCATTCTAATGTATAAAGTATATTATTCTAAGTCATAAAATAAAAATACATTATCTTACTCAAAAAATTTTATTATTTTAACACATATAAAATACTTTATTCTAACACATAAAGTACATTATCTTACCCTCATAATCACTACAAGAAAATTGTTTATTAGTGAAAGATAAAATCGTCACTAAAAAATCAAAATCATCATAAAAGACTTTTAATAACATGAAATTTACTGTCACTACCCGCCGTTATTTCTTCCGAGGATAAAAACAAATAGTGAGGGGATATGATAACATCATTAATAAACATATAGTGATAGTATATTTACCATCACTAAAACGTTCAATTCTTTTTGTGACAAAGAATCCCGTTGCTAATACAACTACTCACTAACATATTTTCCTCTCATTATATTCTTGTAATGATGAAAAATCTCGTCATTAATATTACTATTTACTAACAAAATTTTTTCTCATTATATTAGATTTTGTCCGTCACTGAAATTGCAATTTAGTGTCAAATATTATTTTTAAAATTTTGTATATTTTGTTACTTTTCACTAAATATTAATTTTTGTAATACATTTTTTCTCACTAATCGATATTATATTATTGTAACTATAGATATTGTATTGGTAAAAATTTAAATTTTTACCATAATGCAAAGTAATCTCGATCAATATATTAAAAGACTTCATCATCACTATCAAATTAAAATGAAATGTTTCATATAACTTTGTAAAGAATAAAGACAAAGAAACTAATTAGAACAAATAGCCATAGTAATGTATCTGTTGACTATTTGGAAAGGTGAGACTATACAAATAAACATGTTTTAGTTTAGACAAAAGCAGCCCTAAAGCAAAAATATTCAATCTACTTCATACAATAAAAAAATTTACTTTCAATGTGGTGTTAGGTATACATTTTTTCATCAATAGTTTTGCCACCTGGTAGATAAAAATAGTCAAAGGTGATATACTCAGTATAATTGAATATATAATAATTTACAATTAAAGATCATACATGCACTCTCAAATATCAAAGGTGTATATTGAAGCATTTAACTCACAATTTAACCAACCCAACAAAATAGATGAAGGGCCAATAAATAAATAATGTGCAATTCAAGTTATATATTCTCAGGCATTCAAAAAAAAAAGTTATATATTCTCAGATAAAACTCACATCTCAAGCTAAAAGACGTTCATAAAACCTTAACTCAAAGAAAAAATCAACAAAATTTAAATGATCTGAAGAAAAATTTAAAGCAACTACCCTCTAATGCAAATTTTAAATTATATATATTGTCTTGAGACAACTTAAGGACAATTAAATATAATTCCAACACAATTTAATCGTAACAACTTTAAACTAAAAACATCAATAATACTCAAACTAACCAAATGAAAAATATAGTTCATATCAATATAGAATTAACATATATACATATTTCTTTTAAACAAACGAAATGAAGGTACATATACTCAAAGTGAAATGAAATTAATGAAATGAAGTATATGATAGCTAGATATATTTCTTTTAAACAAACGAAATGAAGTTACATATACTCAAACTGAAATGAACTTAATGAAATGAACTATATGATAGCTAGCTGACACCATTAGTTATACTACTCAAAAACACTGTAAAAATTATATCATTTACACAAATATATAACAATTAACAAGTTAGCTACAACCTTTTTACCCTTGTGAAATTAGGGAAAATAGGGAAATTAGAGAAAAAAACATAATTAGAAAAATTAGGGCAAAAACATAATAAGATTTCAAAACTCAAAACATAGGACAAATAATTGAACATATTAAGATTTATGAAAAGGGGCCAATTGCCAAGGGGGTGCGACCGTCGGGCACCGAATGACGACTGGTGACCAATGAGAATCAGAGAATGTGAGATTGTGGAAACGAACTATGAACCTAAGGCCTGAGGGTGAAGATTGACAGGCGACGGTTGAAGATGGAGCTGGGCAGCTGGCGAACAGGCGACGCCGCAACAGCCGATAGTTGAATGCTTGAAGCTTGAAGATGAAGCATGGGACTCCGCGACTGGTTTCTTGTGGCAAGGCAGAAGACAGAGCAGAGGTGAAATGGGTTCACAATAGAGAGGGTGCCCAAAAATAAAATTTTGGTGGGAATTAGATTATAGTGAAATAATTTTCAGAATTTTCACAAAAAGAAAAAAAAAAGAAATAATTTTCAGACATCAATAGCGAGAGTAACAACATCTTTCGTACCAATAGCGAGAGTATATTTTTAAAACAAGTATAAAATTAAGTTTTCGTCACTAAATCATAAACCTTTAACTAGAGTAATTTTTAACCCTCACAAAAACTGTTCAAATAATACATTTAGTGAGGGGGTTTTCTATCCATCGCTAATCTTTTGTCACTAAAAATTGTTTTTCTTGTAGTGAATGTTCATTATTCTAACACATGTGGGGAGCAATTTTTTTTTTTTTTTTTTTTTTTTTTTTTTTTTTTTTTAACATCAAAACGTCGTCGTTTTGGACCGTGGTCCACACAGTTGTGTGGACCACGATACACAATAATTTGCTGCCAAGGTGTTTGGTAGTTAGAGTAACCTAATTAGCGAGGTTTTTTGTGGGCCTCAGCATCCACATCATCATCCATTATCTCACTCAAACTCAAAAACCTTTCTTCCCATTTGTTTTAGGTTTTTTTTTTTTTTTTTTTTTTTTTTAGGAAAATACTGTGTACTCCTATTTTTTACTCCCACACAAAATCTAGATGTAGACACTTGTATTGGGACCCACATGAAAAAAGTAACTTATCAATGTCCGCCACATCAGTGAGTAAAATATAAGGAGTAAGATTTAAGAGTTCATGAAATAGAACTCTTTTTTCTAAGAGCATCCATACTAGTGGTTTATTCATGGTTTTTTTTTATGAGTTGGAAGTGAGAGATGGTGATTTGGAAGAGAGAGGAGAGAGGAAAAATTGTATTTGCAGGAGGAATGACTTTTTGTGGGTCCTAGAGGACAGAGAAAAGCTATAGAAATATGTTGGTCTTGCTCGGATCTGGTCGGTACCAGTCGGCCAAGGAGGACGATGCTCGGTCGTTTTAGAGCCGACCAGAATAAGACTGTACGAAGCACCCTGCTGGGGAAGTATATCCTATCAAGTAGCCGTCCAGCCCGATGCTATTTCGATCAGTCTAGGAGAAATTGTTCGAACTGAAATCTGTGATCGTTCAGGTCTTCAGCGCAGTTGGAGTACGACGCGTCCACACCAGGCTGTGAGGATCACCGCTCATTTAACAGCCCAATGGGCCCATCGGACATGTGTCACACTCCCATGACCTCGAAATTTAGGTCAAGTTTTTCAAAAAATCGGTCTGTTTTCCCGCCTGGATTTCCTATAAATAGGGCTTTTAACAGGGTCCCATTATGCTTCCTTCGCTGTAAAATTTGATCGGACACTTTCGAATGATTATTACACAAACAACTCAGCTTTTTCTCCAGCTCTCAAGTTACTGCGATCGGTAAGTTTCTCTCTTTCATTATTTAATTTCTTCTGTATGTAATTAGTGCGTTCACTACCATGTCGCCCGAGATTTAGCCCGAGCTTTACCTATGAAACGTCCTCCTACCCTTTGTGAAGGGGGAGCATGTCAAGCTTAGATAGTCAGAACGTCTCAGGTGCCGACAATGATGATGAGGTCGAGGTCGAGGTCGAGGTCGATACCGACCAAACAGTTATCGAGGAGTCCTTTGAAGAAACGGTCGGGACTACACAACCCGCCTCAGAGAGCGACGAGGCCGGGACCTCTGGGCGCGAAGAAGGAACCCCAGTACAACACAGTCAGTGAAAATCACCCCGAGTGGTCGTAGCGGCCTTGAACCCCTATCTCTCTCCCCGCTCAGTGGAAGAACTGACCGAGAAGTTCATGGGAAGTTCTATGAGTGGGTCAGAGGGGCGACCAAGGAGACGCCATTCGCCTTTGTTTATGGGGTGGAGGGCTGGCTCCCGATCGAGGCTTGGATCCCGACCTCCCGCGAGATGGCCTATGAAGATGTGGAGAATGACCTCCTTATGGCTCCTAGATTGCGTTGAGGAAAAGAATGAACTAGCGGCATGAAGGGTGGCTGAGTATCAAAAGAAAATCAAGACCAGCCGTGACGTTCAGGTCCGACCAAGATACTTTCAAGTCGGAGATTACGTCTTACGTAAAAGGGAGGCGAGCCGACCGCAGGAGCCCAGGAAGTTTGCTCAAAGTTGAGAAGGCCCATACGTCATTTCAGCGGTAATTAGACCTGGAACCTATCGGTTGGAGACTACGACCGGGAGACCGGTTGACAAGACATGGAACTAAGAAAACCTGGTGCTGTTTCGTCATTAAGGTCGGAAGATGTATGCTTTTGATTTGTAATAAATAATGTAATCAGCGATCAGGATTATAAATTAGGCTATGTGTACCCGATCGTCTAACCATGTAATTTTATGAGCTTAATATGTAATCGATGATCGGGATTAGAAGTTATTGTTGATGTACCTGGTCGTCGAATTTGTAATTTTACAAGTGCCCGTGTAATATATTCGGCGGCGTCTTCAAGCTCAAATGTAATATCGAAAGATCAACGACCGCAATGTCAATAAATTTTACATTCCGGTCATCACCGATGAGGGCACAAGCCTGAGCATACGACCGCAATGTCGAGTACTAATACCGGCTCGTATGTACAGTACCTATATGCGATCACCACTACTCAGAGTCCAACGACAGTGGGTCGGGAGCCACCGAGCAGGTGTCTAAATTCCGGGGTAGGTCGAAAGTCCCCCCTTACCGTAATAAATGCGGATATTTATAGGCCAAACGGCGAAACAGAGCCCGGGCTACCGGCATGGCGGGCACGTGTCTAGCGCCCATCGAGTGAATCCGTAGGGATTACGTGCCCTTGACACGTACAGATTCCCTAGGAAAAACATGCATGTGAAATCCGAGAGGGAGGACTCGGTCGGGAAAGGCCTCTTGCTCGGATCTGGTCGGTACAGGTCAGCCAAGGAGGACGACGCTTGGTCGTTTTAGAGCCGACCAGAATAAGACGGTATGAAGCACCCTACTGGGGAAGTATATCCTATCAATTATAAAATTAAAATTAAACTACTAACTGCTTAAAAATTAAAATCAATTGCTTAAAACTTACCACATATATATAGACTAAATATTTAGTAAAATTTGTAATATTGTAATGTAGCACTTGGAAGACTGAGATGTGTTTTTTCTCTAATGTGCTATTCAGAGTGCCATTTGGGCCATGATAGTTGCTAGTGTTGGATATTTCGTTGGTAAAACCCAAATAATAATCCTACAAAAAGATTATTATTTTATGGAAGAAATGGGAAGTAAAGGGTGAAGAGAAATGACTCGGGTTTGGTGTAGGTTATTAGCACGAGTCGAGCGAATCACTCTTTCCTTAAAACCTTATTTTCTACTCCCATAAGTGCTAGGAGCGTTGTATCATAGGTTTCCCAGGATAAAACGCGCTACGATTCAACGTTTGAACACCCAAACTTTGAACGAACAAGAGCAAGGCTTAGAACACAGTAGGCTAAAGAAAGGAGTACAAGCAGAGATTTTGGAGTTGAAAACAATATATGGTTTCTTGTTCTTGTAAAAATGCTGATGCTTTACCCCTTCTTATATAGGGCTGACGGAATAAATAGCTTCATTGTGGCATTTAAAAGCAATCTTTTAACACCTGTAACAACAACCCATTAACTTGAGTTTTAATTCAAAATTTAAAATTGCAGTAACATCAACCCATTGACTCCATAACAACTGAATTAAAAGCTCAACGGTCACACAAGGATAAGGCTCGTGCGTACTTTCGGCTGGCATACCAAAGCCGAGAGCTTCAGTTCGGCCTAAGCACGAACCGAAGATCTCGTGCTGTGCTTAGATGGGGTCGGTAAAATATGAGTGAACTGTAAAATATGAGTTTGTTACATTGTTTAATATATGAGTGAACTATTACATTGTTATATATGAGTGAACTGTGAAATTTTCTGATTCATTTGTTCAAATTGACACTTGCTGTCTTATTAGTTAATATTTGCTAATATTTGTTTAAAAAATTGTCTACCAATATAGGAAATTGCAAGTCAAAGGCAGAAAAACTGAACCAGAACTTGACCAAGGAACTATTTGGTATGAGGCAACAGGTGGTCTCAAAAAAGGAGGTTATGTGTGTGGCTTTGGATCAGATACCCAATACTACTTTCCCGAGACGGTGAGGCAAAAGAAGTCGGGACATGGAGAATCATCCTCACATGCAGCTTGTGAGAAAAGAATTAAAAAATTGGAGCAAGCCAACGAAGAGATTAAAGAGAAAATAAGAAGATTGTGGAGTTGTTCAAAGGCATATGTGGTGTACGTCCGGAGTTCTTACAATTTGTTGCTCCTACAGTTGATAGCAATCAAAGTAGTGGTGTTGAGTTAGATAATCTTGACTAAGTACTTGTTAGAACTTTTGATGTTAATGTAGAAATATTTGGAATTGTAAGTAGCTACTACTTTTTGAAATGTAAAGTAGCTACTACTTTTTTAATTGTGAATATGCAATTAAAATTGCAAGTTTTTGGTAATATTACATTATTATAAAAGTACTATTTCTTTAAAATTACTATCACGTGATATACAATATGTATTAAATTAATTGAGCAGCGAAATGTATTTTTTAAAAATTAATTTTTAAAATTATTTTTCACTTGCTGGTAGGCATTTCCGACCACCAGGTGGTCGAAAATGCCAACCAGTTGGTGGTCGGAAATGCCAACCAGCCAACTTTCCTCCTGCGTCAAAACTTTCCAACTACTCTATTTTAGTGGTCGGTTCCGACCACTCTATGTGGTGGTCGGAAGTTATGACAAGCGCTTTTGCGGACTCCAATATATCGGAACAGGGATTTCCGACCCGATTTTGGCAATTTCCGACCACTTTTTGGTGGTCAGAAAATCGCTGATTTTCAGCCGTGAATCCATGTGATATGTTTACTTGTATAAGAACAATGTTTTTATTATTACCATTCTTTGTTAATGGCAATCCAGCTCAATATTGGCATGATTTTGTTATAATTCAAAGCCATTTATTTTCAGTAACATTTTTTGTGATATTGATGTTTGCCTTCCCATTTCAAGTCTTCTTATTGTTATAATATTTTATGATTATTGTGGCTATTAATCATAATTATGGAATTTTACAACTTTGTCATAATTTGACAATATTTTTTGTGGAGTGTATTTTTGTATACAATTTTGGAAAAGAATATGTTTTTTATAGGGATATCGCATCCTTTTCGGTCTTGCCATAATGATTTTAATTATGAGTTAACATATTTTGAAATTCTTTTGAATTTTGGCTATCTAAACTTTTATGGTAATAATGATGATATTATGTGGTAATAATAATAATAATAATAATAATAATAATAATAATAATAATAATAATAATAATAATAATAATAATAATAATTGTTATTAAATATTATTCAGTTACAATTAAGAAAATTGATTATTTCATTATTACTGATATAATTATTAGAATTATTATAATAATAACGATTATCGTTTTTTGAATCGATGGATCAATGAATACTAGTTTTGGATTTTGATAATATGATTTAGAATCATAATGTTGAAACAAATTTCATTTTGATCCAAAACATATGTGTTAATAATGATAATATTTTGTGACTTTTTGTTTTTAATTTGTTGTTGCTATTAAATGCCAAGGGTTACGATTGAGGAAATTGATTGTTCTATTATTACTGTTACATATTAATTATTAGTAGTATTATTAGAGTAATAACGATTGTCAGTTTTGAATTGAAGAATCAATGTATCATAACATTATTATCATTATTGTTTTGGATTTTGATACCCATGTTGGTTGAGTATGAATATTTGGTTTTATTTTCATATTCAATTGGGATTGTTTGTGTGCATATAATCAAATTAAGTGCATAATATTATGATTTAAGTTATGCAATTTAGTTTTGTGAAAATTTATTTTGTAAATGAAAACATATCATAGGGTTTTGATATTGTTGGAATTTAATTTGCATTTTTTTTAACTATTTCTCGTAAAGTTTACTATATGTTATGAACCATTTTTTGGGGCCTACTGTGAACAAAGAAAACTGAATAAAATATATATTGAATTCAAAATTCCAGTTACATTGAGTATCAATGCGGTGTGGGTACAAGTCTCTGAATGGCCTTTCATTTTTTGTGTGTGCTTTTTTGGAATTATTTATAAATATTCCAACAAAAACTCACTACTACTGTTTAAGGGTATGCATTAGGTAAACTTTACTCTTATATATTAGTTTCTAAACCACATAGGAGGGGTAAACTACACAAGGAAACCCCTATGCGACAAGCCCGACAGAAAGATTGTTGACAAGAATCAAACTCATGAACATTAGGTTTGAGAATCATGCTTCACGCACTGATAGGTGTTAAAGATACCTTATTCCTTGGGGTCATATTGGGGTTGATTTATGCTTATATGGTGTTGTTGGTCCCAAAAGAGGTAAGGTAAAAGTCTAGAGGGGGGGGGGGGGGGGGGGTGAATAGACTTTCAAACTTTTTCGCACAGCACAACAATTGCTAAGCCAGAGATAAATCAAAACTCTTAACTAGATTGTTAGAGTATGGTGCACAGCGGAAATAAATAAACATAAAGTGTGTGTGAGATTGTGTGAGCAGTATATCTCGTGTAGAGCGAATATGTAAAGAGCGGTAAGTAAAGAAAGTAGTAAAGAACACAAGACAATTATAGTGGTTCGCGAGGTGGTGTAATCCTCCTACTCCACTTGCTCTTTTCTCCAAGAGCCAATTCACTATATCCACCACTTCTTGGTTCCAAGATACAATGAATTCCGTGATCTAGTGCTTTGATCACCAAGCCCGCACTAATCACGCCCAGTGACACCACACTGCTGCTTCGGGTTTCACGTCGCCGTGCTACTATCCCAGGATTTCACGACTCCGCGTTACTTTCCCCCCGTCTTCCACACTCCGGTAGAAACGTATCTCGTGATATGGTGCTTTGATCACCAAGCCCACACCAATCACGCCCAGTGCCTCCGACACTGCTGCTTCGGATCTCACAGCTCCGTGTGACAATCCAGGATTTCACAGCTCCGTGCTACTTTCCTCCCTTCTCTTGTTTTGCTCCAAAACAAGTGTTGTCTTGCTTCCAACTTCTGAGACTCTGTGGATGATCTTCAATGATGCGCATGTCTCTTTGATGAAGATAAACACTCTGGAATGATTTCTCTTGATAGCTCTGAGTGTTTTCTCTCTGTGAATATATCAAGTAAAGCACTTGATATTTTTGCTCTGCTTTGCTCTGTTTAAGAACTCTCAGAATATTTCTCTTTTGAAGCTCTCTGAGTTCTTTTTCTTTTCTCACTTCTCACTTGAAGATTTTTTGGTATGCTCTGTACCAAATGAGATTTTTTTGCTCTATGCTCTTTCAAGCTTAATTGCTCTATTCGATCCCTTTGATGGATTCGAATTTTCTGCTCTCTTGTTCGTGAGTTCGTGATCTTCAAGTCTTCATATCTTCATCTTTTTATAGCTGGTAATGAGAATCTGTCCGTTGGAAAGAGACGCTCTCATTTTTGAAATCTTGTATCTTTTTGTCAGAGATCTTATCTTATCTTCTGCAAAGATGTCAGAAAGGATAAGCTAGCCGTTGTTAGAGCTTCATCTCCATGTAAATGGGTTCTTGAACTTCATCTGATATTTCCTCTGGTTTTACGTTGAGTGGAAATATCTGGGTGTAGAACGGCTTCTCTGATTAGCTCTGAAGTGGTCTTTGTATCTTTGGGATTTAAAAATATTCATCAATTTAATCCCATACTAGTTAAACTAGTATTTTTCCTTGTGAGAATATTTTCACTGTAAGTTCATCTTCATCTTCTTCATTCTCACGTCTGGGTGTTCTCAGACTTCAAACTGGCTTTGAACTTCCACCCAATTTGAATTTCTCCTTTGTAATTGACACCCAATTTCAATTGTCTTGTAATTGGCACCCAAATTGAATTTCTCCATTGTAATTGGCTCCCAATTGACTTTGACTTGCAATTTTTAATTGACACCCAAATTGAATTTCTCCATTGTAATTGGCTCCCAATTGACTTTGACTTGCAATTTTTAATTGACACCCAATTTCAATTGGCTTGTAATTGGCACCCAAATTGAATTTCTCCATTGTAATTGGCTCCCAATTGACTTTGACTTGCAATTGGCTCCCAAACTGCTCCTGGTGCTTTCAATTGCTTCTCAATATCTCCATTGTAATTGGCTCCCAATTGACTTTGACTTGCAACCAATTTCTCCATTGTAATTGGCTCCCAATTGACTTTGACTTGCAATTGGCTCCCAAACTGCTCCCAATTGACTTTGACTTGCAATTGGCTCCCAAACTGCTCCTGGTGCTTTCAATTGCTTCGCTTCCCAATTTGAATTGTTGACTTTGACTTCGAAATGGGCTCCATGTCTTCTTTGAATCGGTCCCCAACTTGAAATTGCATCCCATACTACAACCTCAATTGGGAGACTTGAAATGAACCTCCGAAAAACCTGTCATGTCATGAAAAGGGTTCCACATATGTACTTATCTTTTCCTATCAAAATTGGCCAGATAAAGGAAACATTTTTTTGTGGGAGCGGCTTAAGCCAATTGATGGCCATAAGAAGAAAAAGGCATACCCTTATCTATAATAACAACAAAGAAAAAACTAATAAGAATCTATTTGTTTTCTGTCTTTATTTACTTAACAACAACAAAACAAGCAACGGCTTCTAACGCTACAGACGCTATATGTTAATAAGAAGCCGTTGTGCGTGAGTAAAGTGACGCTACGCGTCTTCCTTGTTCGTTTAGCTAACGCGCATCCGTTTTCTTGCTTGCGTATTACAAGATTCGGCACCAACTTGAAATTGCATCCCATACTACAACCTCAATTGGGAGACTTGAAATTGCATCCCATACTACAACCTCAATTGGCTCCCAATTTCAATTCTACATTGGCTACCATCTTGCTTGCTCCCAATTTCAATTGATTTCAATTTCTCTGAAACTTGCTCCCAATTTCAATTGATTTCAATTTCTCTGAAACTGGCTCCCAATTTCAATTGCTTCGAACTAGCTCCCAATTCCTTTGCATCTCAATTGCCACCCAATTTCTGTTGCATCTCAATTCCCACCCAATTTCTGAAACTGGCTCCCAATTTCAATTGCTTCGAACTAGCTCCCAATTCCTTTGAATTGGCTCCCAAGTGCAATTGCATCTCTTTCAACTAGCGCCCAATTCCTTTGAATTGGCTCCCAAGTGCAATTGCATCTCTTTCAACTAGCGCCCAACTAGCTCAAGTGCAATTGCATCTCAATTTCCACCCAACTAGCGCCCAACTCCATCAGATTAATTTAATTTGGCTTCTCAAATTTTACCTTGTAAAATTATTAATGGTGAGTTTCGAACTTGAGCCATTTCACATAATATATCAAACATCATCCACTTCGTTCATACAGCTTTTGATTAAATCTCCAATCATATTTGATGTACTCCTTTCTTTCCATAGATGCTTGATCTCCAAGTCAATTTCTTGCATTCTTCCAACATTACTTTTCTTCACGAAAATTCTTCTGGGATATCTTCTTTGAGTAGCATTGACGTGAATTATTGTATCATTCATCTTCTTCTTCAATTTGTCATTTTCTCCAGACAAATTCTTGATTTTCGGCTTTATATCTTCTTCTTCTATTTTCATGCATCTTCCTCTGTTTTTCTCTTTTCATAATTAAATAATTTCCCGATCATGGTCTAAGACTCTACTAGACCTATAAAATAAAATTAGGGGATCTACAAATACAAATTTGGCATATCAAAACCATTACACTTTATTCCTATCAATTTTCCCCCTTTTGATAATGCCAAAACCTATACTCAGTCATTGGCTTTAAGTCTTTGAAAAATAATCTTTTTGCTCAATTTTATTTGACAAAGCCAAGATGAGTTTAACAAATGGTTTTCTAGACACAATCAAAAGAAACTTGTGAATTAAATTTTTAGACAAGCTCCTAAACGCATCTTGAATTTTTTTTTTTTTAATTTTGATCATCATCAATTTTTAATTTTGTCGTGCGTTTGACATATTTCTTGTCTTTTAATTCATGAAAGTCTAATTACATTAAACAAATAAAATTAAAGACTCAAAATAGACCATGGGAAATATTTATTGTTATATTTCGAATTTATAGAGAAAAACGCAACAGAGGTTCGAAAATAGAGAAAATATCAGCTCAAGAGAATTTTCAGATTACCTTCTGGGTTTCTTCACACCAGAGTCTTTCTTCAAAATTTCCTTGACATGTTCTCTGAGCCTGAAGAAATCATCTTTGAACTTTGCATTCTGAAATTTCTTTGTAAGCTGTCCGGCCATATAATGTCCATAAGCTTCTTTGATATTGTTGCCCGGAAGAACTCCGTTTTCCCACTATAAGACACATTCTTCGAAGCTTCTTTCTTCTCCAAGATTCATGCCCATATTTCCGGTGAAATCTCTTAGTTCATACCACATCTCGGTTCTTTTCCTTTTGCCTTCTTCTTCTTTATTCTTCTCCGAGATCCATTGGGCTTGATCGGCTGCAGGCCATTTCTTGATCATGCTTGGTAAATTTTCCTTAGTCCATATTGTTGTCTGAGTGGCGGTACCCTTAGAGCATTCAAACCAGCCACGCTGTTCAGCAACCTTTGATGTACTCGTACCAAGACTAGGATTCGCGAACTGAGCAAAACCAATATGAGATGGTCCTTGTGAGGATTGTCCGCGGCTTCGGCCTCTACCTTGAGTAGACACTACTGGCTGTTGTTGACTTCCAAGAATAAATTCTTGTTGTTGCAAAGCCATGTGACTGAGAATTTCTCCCCCCCCCCCCCCCCCCCCCCCCCCCTTTGGCGTTATCAACCAAAAATGCAAGGGTCTTAAAATCTCGGTCTTGATTTGCCTTCACAGTTTCAACACTGTCGTGTTTTTCAATGGAAACGGTTTGCACGTTGTCAAGCTTGTTTGTTGTAACTGCGAGTTCAGCTTCAAGTTTGTTGATTCGGCTTTCTTGATCTTGAATCGCTTTGATCTGTCTCAAGTGACGTTCGTTGTGAATCTTTTCAGCTGCTTCACGTTCCTTCTTCATGAGCTGAATCACTTCAAGTAAGCCTTTTGTCAATTCTTCTTTCAAAATTCTTTCTGCTTTGTCAATCTGGGTCTTCAAAATGTTTTGATGCTCCATTAATTCCTTCAGATTGACTCATGTATCCGTGTGTTGTTGATCCATCTTTTGATTTTGTCCAACCAACTTTTCTCCAATTGCTTGACGAACAACATCACTGGATTCGGCTACTTTGGCAAATAAGGATGAAAATATGCCATCATCTTGATCATTCATCTGCACAAAGTTTTGAGGGGATCCGAATGGACTTCTATTCGGATCTGTGAGAACAACTGTATCAATAAGTTGCATCCCTTCTTCTTCAGGTGATTCGGCTTCTTGATTGAGATCACCAATTTGTTCTTCTAGGACTTCTGTTCTCGTGTAATTGTATGCAAATAATTCTTCATTTTCTAGAACATGGTCCATGGTAGGCATGGTAGACTCGGTATGGTGTACCGGCAATACACTGGATAAATCCTTTGTGATTTGTAGTCTATTCTCAGCAGCAACTTCTACTGCAACTTCCACTGGTATATCTCTTCTTCTTTCTTCTGACACTTGTTCTCTTATTTCTTCTAGCACTGACACTTCTCCTCTTAATTCTTTTCTTCTCTTATCCCTTTTGTAGCCATAATCTATAAATTTTTTTTTAATTCCTTTTTATTTTATTTTTATTCATATATTTTTTTGTGTGTCTTTTTGGCTACGAAACTTTTGATCTTTTTATATATGTAGGGATTTTTCATTTTGTAGGAGAGAGAGACAGAGAGAAAATAGAGATAGACAAAACCAGTAGCAAAAACTTCCATAAAATTTTATTTATCTCCTTCTTACATAGAAGGAGAGAGAGAGAGAGAGAGAGATAGCATAACATTTCTTCAACAGGCAGAAAAGCCCGTACTCATGCAGTCTTCTGAGTCATAGCCTCCTGGTGGTGAAGGAGCATATCTCGGTCCTGAGTCACCACTGGACTCACTTTCCTCGAACATCGACCCGTTTGAGCTTGAAGATGAATAGGTTTGATTAAAAAACCTAGTAAAGTCCACTCGAGGACGGATGAACGGGTTGAGTGGCATCTGCTGAGGAGGCGGTGGAGGAGCAGGGATTTCTTGTGGCAGCGGTGTAAGAACTGGCAGACTTTGTGAAAACTTCGGGAGAGGCTCTGGTGGGGGAGGAGGTTGATAGAGCCCATCAAAACCGAAACCGGGAGGAGGTAGAACCGGTCCAAAAGTCAGTTGTTTTAAATACTGGAGATATTCTGAATTGCTCATATTCAGAATTTCAGCATATATGTCAGGTTGAACAACCGGAGAGAACTTCATGAATGGAGGCTCAGACCCTTCCACTCGGTCTTGTTCTGCCAATGGTTTCTTGGCACCATCATTTTCTTCATAGATAAAGCCCGGTTCACGCGGTGGTGATTCTGCAACTGCTTGAATTTGTGGCGACTCATTCTCTTGCTCCCTTTCATCAGATATTAACACCAGAGGGTTGCTTGGTGTTTCTCCTGCCATTTTTCGTCCGTCCGTGGGTGTTGCCCTTCGAGGTTGTTTGAGAACTTTCTCCCAAGTTCTCTGAGTTTCCTTCCTCACCTCGTTCTCCTGAGACTCGCTGGACACCATCTTGCACCTGCAAAAATTCAAACAACAAAATCTTCCACAACAGGTATGTCTCGGCTGTCTCCCAATATATAGGGCGGTCAGGAGTGTAATCGGTTCACTTGCCGATGGAGAGTTAATTCTTCTTGCCGTCGTTTAGAGTTTACGGATGTGATGGATAGCGGCAAGACTTCTCATTGGCTAAGATGGCGGTGGATGGGAAGAGATTTGATGGGCAACGGTTTAGAGGGGAGAGTTTAATGAGGGGTTAGGTTTTAATTGCTCTGTGGGAGACGATTGATATTATTAAGCTGAGAGAAGGTATGGGGTGCCGATTTGAGAGAGAGAGAATATCAGTTTGGAAAGATTTGATTTAGGAGAGGATTATGGGGGGAGGTTTAGAAAGGGTAGGAGTTTATGGGTGGAGGTTTGATGCCCAATTAAACTCTAAATTTTCCTCCTTTATCTCCTGATTTCCTTCTCAAATTCATGTACCACAAACATAATAACACTCAAACATCTCGTTAGTAGCAAAAATTACTCCACAAATAATTAATCACACATACCAATTATATTAAACTTATACACGGTAATTTCCAATAAAAAATTAAACACATTTTGGAAACTAACAAAATTAACACACATATTCCTAAATTATAATTAGAAACAACTTTATAAAAAAAACATTAATCAGATTCCAAAAAATTTTAGAAACTAACAAAAATATTAACTTCTAGATTTCTAAGACATTTTATAGCAAATCATATCACATATACTCTATATACACGAAGACATATATATAATTATCACTTTAAATCACATTTTGCACATAACACATATACATTATTAAACAAACACGGTAAATCATTTTTAGAACAAATTGTTCATGCAAACAAGTTAGTTAATTTACATAAACATGAACACATACTCAAAAACTGATTAACACATTAAAACATGTAATTTTAAACAAATTATCAAATAAATCACGAATTGCATATTTTATCAAATTAATTTGCATGGCATATGATCTCACGTTAAATAACACATGCAAATACACAAATAAGATCCTAACACATATTGCAATTTTATCACATAAAAATTTCGAGTAAAAACATGCATATAAACACATAAAACAATTTATTCATATAAAACAATTTATTTTGAGCACAAGTATCCATTTTAAATAGAGAGATTAAGTCCAGTGATACTTAGCTCATTTCGATCATTCCCAACTCATGCCTTAAGGTAGAAAATCTCGTTTCGCATAAAGGCTTCGTGAGAATATCAGCAACTTGGTTTTCCGTAGGGATATATTCGATCTTCAGATTTTTCTTTTCAACGTGATCCCTTATAAAATGATGTCGAATGTCGATATGTTTGGTTCTTGAGTGAAGCACCGGATTGTGAGTGATAGCAATTGCACTAGTATTATCACAATAAATACTAACGTCATCACAATTAACTCCGTAATCCTTCAATTGTTGCTTCATCCACAAAATTTACGCACAACAACTTCCTGCAGCAATATATTCGGCCTCGGCGGTACTAGTTGCGATGGAATTTTGCTTTTTGCTGAACCAAGAAACAAGCCTTCCCCCCAAGAACTGGCATGTCCCGGAAGTGCTTTTTCTGTCTATTTTGCAACCTGCAAAATTCGCATCTGAAAAACCCGTTAGAGTAAAATCTGTACCTTTTGGATACCACAATCCAACATTGATTGTGCCTTTCAAATATCGTATGATCTTCTTTGTTGCGGTGAGGTGGCTTTCTTTTGGATTTGCTTGGAATCTTGCACACACTCCCACAGCATAAGAAATGTCCGGCCTGCTTGCAGTACGATATAGAAGTGAACCAATCATTCCTCTATATTTTGTTTGATCGACATCCTTTCCATCTTCATCTTTGTCTAGCCTTGTTGATGTGCTCATTGGAATTTTGATCGATGATTTTCCATCAAGGCCAAACTTCTTTATCAAGTCGCGAGTGTACTTTGCTTGATTGATGAATACTCCTTCTTTCAGTTGTTTGACTTGTAAGCCCAAGAAGTAATTCAATTCACCCATCATGCTCATTTCGAATTTATTCTGCATAAGCTTCGAAAATTTCTCACACAAAGAATTGTTAGTGCTTCCAAAAATAATATCATCAACATATATTTGCACTAATAAAATATGATCACCATCTTGAATTCTAAATAGAGTTTTGTCAACAAGGCCTTTGGTGAATCCACAGCTTATCAAGAACATTGACAAAGTATCATACCAAGCTCGAGGTGCTTGTTTCAACCCATACAATGCCTTTTTAAGTTTGTAGACTTTATCACCTTCGCCTTTTACCTCAAAACCTGGGGGTTGTTCGACATAAACTTCTTCTTCGAGTAGACCATTCAAGAATGCGCTTTTCACGTCCATTTGATAAACGGTGAAATCTTTGTGTGCGGCGTAGGCTAGGAAAATTCTGATTGCTTCAAGTCGAGCCACCGGTGCAAAAGTTTCATCAAAATTTATTCCTTCTTCTTGAGAGTATCCTTTTGCAATGAGTCTTGCTTTATTCCTAACAATCACGCCTTCTTCGTTTGCTTTGTTCCGGAAGACCCATTTGGTTCCTACAACATTGTGGTTCGCCGGTCTTGGAACAAGTTCCCAAGCATCATTTCTTTTGAATTGATCGAGCTCCTCTTGCATAGCGTTTATCCAATCCGGATCATTTAGAGCTTCGTCAATTTCTTTTGGTTCAATCTGAGATAGATAACACGTGAACAATGCTTCCATGGTAGATGATCTTGTTTTCACGCCTTCATGAATATTCCCAATAATTAATTCTGGAGGGTGATTTTTGAGCCATCTTAAATCTGGTTCAAATGGGTGCATGGTACTGGGTGGATCCATTTGTTGTGTACTGGGAGAGTTGGTTCGAATTTCCACATTTGATTCATTTTGTAATTGACCACCAACTTCACCAGTAACTTGATCACTAATTGGATCACCAACTTGTACGGCATCCTCATTCTCACGTGAGGCATCACTCCCAAAATTATTATTAAAAGAATTTCCAACTTCTTCTAGATGAGGGATGGGATTTTCTAGAAAATTAATTTCCAACTCATCCATTCCCTGCAAAACATCATCTTCACACGTATCATTAGTATCACAAAAATCAATATGACACTTGTTACCATTTTGTGCAATTTCTTCGTCCAGTGCATCATTTTTGATCTGTGATTTTTCATCAAATACCACGTGTATGGATTCTTCAACCACCATTGATCTTTTATTCAAAACTCTGAACGCCTTGCTGGTAGTCGAATATCCTAGAAAAATTCCTTCATCTGCACGCTCATCAAAAGCTTTTAGATGCAATTTATCATTAATATGAATAAAACATTTGCATCCAAAAATATGAAAATAACCAATATTTGGTTTTCTCCCTTTATAAAGCTCATATGGCGTCTTCTTGTACTGCTTATGGATCATGCTTCGATTTTGCGTGTAACAAGCAGTGTTGATAGCTTCCGCCCAATATCGTTTCGGGAGACCGGCAGCACTAATCATCACTCGTGCGGCTTCTTTGAGCGTCCGGTTTCTTCTTTCGGCAACACCGTTTTGTTGCGGTGTTCTTGCGGCAGATAATTGATGAGAAATTCCATGTGAATTGCAAAAAGCTTGTATAACTCCATTCACGAACTCGGTTCCACGATCCGTTATATTTTTGATATTTGCAATTCTTTCTCATTTTCTAGTTGCTTCAACAGCTTCGGTAGAACTTGCTCAACTTCATTTTTCTTCTTGAGAAACACGGTCCAAGTGTACCTGGAAAAATCATCAACAACAACGAGAGTATATTTCTTACCACTTACACTTATTGGATCAACCGGTCCAAATAAGTCCATATGTAGTAAGCTTAGCGGTCTTGACGTTGACTCGTGTGTCTTTGATTTGAATGATGATTTGATTTGCTTCCCGCGTTGGCATGCATCACACACTTGGTCCTTCTTGAAGATAATATCTGGCAAGCCTTCTACTAGATTCTTCTTTGCAAGCTGATTGATGGTCTTGAAGTTTAAGTGGTTGAGCTTTCTGTGTCATTCCCAATTAGCTTCATTCGAATTTCTGGCCATTAAGCACACTGAATCTTTGCTAGTGCTCCAATCAACAACATACATATTCTTTCGCCGTTTTCCAGATAAAATAATCTCATTTGTGAGCTCATTTTTGATTAGGCAATTATCTTTAGAAAATTCTACAAGATAGCCTTTATCACAAAATTGACTAGTGCTCAACAAATTAAATTTTAATCCTTCAACGAAAGAAACATCTTCAATCTTCAAACCATTTTTCTTGATCGTGCCAACTCCTTTTGTAATTCCATAATTTTGATTTCCTCCGAATATAACTTTTGGTCCATCGATTTCTTTGAAATTAACTAGATATGATTTATTTCTAGTCATGTGGCGTGAGCAACCACTATCGATGTACCAAATATCCTGCAAAAAAGATTAATTAACTTTAGGTACCCATATTTGCTTGGGTCCTTTACTGTTAGTGATTTTTGGTAACCAAACCACCTTGATCTTATTGAATTAAGATGAGGCGATTTGTAACCATTAGAGACACGATAATCATAACTCACTTTAGAAAATATTTTTGGCGCCGGGTTTTGAAAATTATTTTTATATTTTGGCACCTGGGAAGAGAATGGTTGCTTTGGTCTATAAAAAACATTACATCTATTGCACAACCAATCTTTTTGAGTGGGATGAAATTTCCCAACATTATTTCTAGAAAAGCTTCCCTCTTTTCTATGAAATCTTTTTGCACTTGACTCTTTGGCATATCTTTGCTTGAAGAAATTTTGTTTTGCCGTATAATTAAATTGTTTCGGCCTTTCAACATTCATCTTTGCATTTGTTTGATAGCCAAGTCCTTGTCTCATCATGCTATTCTGACTTTTAACAAATTTTACCACTTGAACTTTATTATTTAAAGTAGTAGTAGAATTAGTCAGATTTTGAGGGGTTTGAGAACATGTGGAGTCATAACCAATTCCGGTTCTATCTCCTGATGGCTTTTGCATGCTCACCATTTTATCTATTATTTTAGACGAATTAGTGAACGTAGCAATAGTAGCTCTAAGATTATGTTCTCTAACCTCTCTAGCTTTACACTCTTCTTGAAGATGAATATTTTCATTCTTCAATTTACTCACTTCAAGTAAAGCATCTTGCAATTTTTTATTCATTTCTTCTTTTCAAGAATTAGAATATTATTGTGCTCCTTGAGTGAGGATGAGTGAGCATAATCTCTTGACATTCTCGCATTAGATTAGTCATAGATTCACGCAGAAAAAGGAAGAATTAACAGAGATTGAAAGATTAGAGATTACCTCTTCTTTCTTGCCCGCTCAAGAGCCTTTATACGAATCTTCACTGTCTTTAGTAACTCAATCAAATTGAACTTGCATTATAGCCGCCCTGTATTCATCATCCGAACATGAACTTTATGTGCTTGATTGCTGATTCCTACCGAATCACCATTTTCGTTCGGTTCGTTAGTACACGATAGATTTTTTTTGTCGCGGCTTGAAACCTTTTGCTTGGATTTGCATTCGCACGTTAGCCAAGGCGGCATTCAACATTTTTTCCTCGATACTTTGCTAACCGATCGTACGGACAATTTTATTTACAATGTCGGCGTTCTGCGGGCATGTGGTAGCACAATCCTTGTATTTTCTCGACTTTTCTTTCTATGTGCTCCGGACAACTAGCTGATGAAGACGAATATATAAAATCAAAAAAAAAAAAAAAAAAAACAAAAAGGACCGCGGACAGCAACGAAATTTTTTGAATTATGTCAACTCTTTATTAAGACAAATAACACATAA